>NC_052955.1:5194376-5358690 GCF_013358895.1 Oreochromis aureus | reverse complement strand
AAAACGTAAAACAATTGTTTTTTCATTTTGTCCTTTCGCACATCAGAAACGAAAACCCAAGAAAAAGAACGAGAAAGGGCCCTTTATTTATTTTGTCTGAACCGGAAGTTTTAGTAGGTCAACAACCTGTACAAGTGATGCGCAAACTTATGGCAAACACTGTAGTGTGGACATCATGACGTTGGAAAAATACTCAGACGTGATCATGGAGATGGCAAAACAAGGCCTGTCATCGGAAATTATATCAGAGCGTCTGTCATATGAACACGGGGAAGTGAGAGGATTTTCTGCGAGAAATGTTAGAAAGTTTTGTGCTGAGCAAATCACTAGCTGTCGACTCTCGGACACACGGTTGGAGCTTGAGGTGACACAAGCTATAAATGAGGTAAGGTACTTTCTTCCTTCACCTTATGACTGTGTATGGTTGTCTTAACTGGGTTGTAAGGGGGTTAGTCTAGACTGTGTGCGCGCGCCCGCGCGTTTTAGCGTCTTGCGGGTGGTGGGTAACGTTAGTTATTTTAAAGATGTCTCTCACTGGTATTTGTACAGTTAATTAGCACAATACTTTAGCTTTACACATTTGCTTTCAGAATAAGCTACTTTACATTTGTTGTTCTAGTAGTAGCATGATCTTTATTTTAAACAGGTGGGCCCAACATATGGCCGCAAAATGATGAAGGGCTATCTGTCCACAAAAGGGGTACATGCTGCAGAGGGACGAATTGGGTCAATTTTAAGAGAGGTGCATCAACCTTATCATGAAGCAAGACGCCAGGTAGCCTATGTTATTTAATCTTCCACTAGAACTGTATTCCAATGTTCTTTGTCATATTTGTGATATACATCATGTAATGGTAGGGCCTAATTCTGTTTAACAGATGTACGCCCTGCTTTAACAGTTACTTGACTCTTCCTCAAACGTATGATCAAATCTGCCTTTATCCAGTCAGCTGTCATTTATTTTGTGATTTTTTTGTAAGGGAGCTCGGAATCTTAATCCCACACCGTACCATGCTGAATGCATGGGGCACAAGGTTCACCTGGACCAAAACGAGAAACTTGTAATGTTTGGAGTCACCCATGTTTAGCTGTAGATGGATTCAGTAAAAGATTGTGAGTCATTCCACAATGCCAATCAAAAACAACTTGAGCATCTATGAATATGTTTTCAGGTAATACAACCTCTCAAACCATTTATTTCATCTTAAGTGTTTTGATGGACATGTTAGTCATATTGGACATGAGCTGCACCCAAATTTACAATATTTGAATTTAAATTAGACATGCAACAGATGGGTCTGGTTATGTTCCTGAATATAATATATTAAGAACTTACCAAACATTTTGATCAACATTTTCTATTAATGTAAAAATAAATAAAATGGAATTGCACATGAATCATTTAACTACTTTATTGCAATTAATCAGTGTTCATTTATGAATGGAACAAGGTTCTTGATTTCCACATATCTTTCAATTGTTCTGACATACATCTAAAGTCTGAGCATGACAGTGACATTGCAAAGAAACTTAAGAAATATATGTTGTCCTACTACAACTAAAATATTACCCAAAAAAAAACATGAATGAATACATTCAAAATAATAACACCTTTGCTGGTCTTAAAGCAAAATAGTTAATAAATGTTCTTTATTTTTCCTGTACCAGACCTGCAGTGATCACCTATGGTATGTGGGACCAGGTGCGAGTAGACCATGGAAAGGAATTTTATTTAACACTGTTCATGCAAGAGATGCTGTCACATCATCGCTTCAATCAGAGAGACTGCCTTATTTACAGACCTCATCCACAAGAGTAAGATTTAAGTACCATTAACATCAGCTGAAATTCTTATACTATTACGTAGTACTACACACGCACATTTAAGACATGTTTCTTTTAACTCTTTTAGAACCACACAGTTGAAAGGATTTGGCCTGAAATCAACAACCGTGTCAACTACCCACTAAAACTGCCCTACTCCAGCTGATGGACCAGGAGGAGATAGATATGGAGGATAACCTTGTGCGATACTGTGTGTCCAATCTAACCTGTCAGCTGTGTAACATTGGTCTTGCAAGTGTGGTAGAATCATGGAATGCTCATAGAATCCCAGTAAAAAAAAAAAAAAAAAAAAGTCAGATTGCTTACAACCCTGATAATGAATATTTAAACACCTCCTCTATTTTTACAGGAAAAGGCATACCAAATCACTTTGCAGAACATGGGTGTAAAAGAAGAATTTCTCCAGAGCTCTTGCCAAATGCACTTGAAGCAGCAGACCTTTACAGGCAGCACTTGGGATCTGCACTCAAAGAATATTCGACTTTTGGAGTTGATCCCTTCACAACCGAACAGGACAAACTTAGAACAGAGAGTCATTTTGCAGAAAAATATCCTGATATTTCACATTTGTTTTTAGAGCCGTAAATGGTGACTTTATGCCATACAAAGAAGCTCTGCTCTGTCTCATAAACATAACTCAGAGAAATGTATGAACCACTGCATCTGTAAACTGTACAGAGAACAGAAAAAAAAAATCAACTGACTGTAAACATTTGTGTGTACACACTACATTACTCCTCTGCAAAAAAAGATTTCAATACAGAAAATGCAGCTGTTAGACCAGTAATTTGTAGAACTCCGTTGTTACTCTCCCTGCATTTTGCACAGTGCTGTGATGTCTCTTGCCACTGTTCCACACATGTCTTGCAGTAATAATGCTTCTGCAGCACAGTGAGAACACTGGATCCTCAATGATGTCTGCAAAAGTAAATCAGATAAGTGAGACTGTTATCCATTTATGTTGAATTTAGTTCAAACTATAGGTTCAAAGTCAGTCTTGACATAAATTTACAGACAGCATGCAGAATATTTTGGTTATTCTGTAATTACTCTTGTTCACGCTGTTCTGAGAAAGTCCCTGTCTATATTTTTGTCTATAATTGATGAGGGGCAAAATCAGTACATTTTCTCAATTAGCAAGCAAGAAAAATGAAAAAAGTTACAGGTACTTGATTCAATATATGCAACCACAGTCCCATTTTAAATGTGAACTTTTAGTTTTACATTACTGTGAACAGTGTACCGTCACCCATACTGACATTGTAATCAATTTGAAAAGCTATACTTTCATAGTCAAGATTGCAAGGAGAACCCAAATTAAATGTGCATGTAAACTTTTGAATGTTATGTTACAGTAGACCTGCATCTTGATTGTCTGTGCCTAAGTATTTAAATGGACACTGCTGAATAAAGAGCCTATGTTTGGTAAAAAATGTTTGTCCAAAGTAATGATTGAATGTGGTTTGACATTGTTTTAATTGTAATTAAAATGTTAGTGTAGATGTAATGTATTTACTAAGCAACATTTGAACATACTCATACAAACCACGCAGCTAAATCCCTCCTTGAGTGTCTGCAGCTTGGGGTTGTGACTTTCTGGGCAACTGCAAGATCAGTGAGCTCTTTGATTGCTGCTGTGACAGCTGGCAGACTTTGAGATGCCAACACCAACTCTTCTATTTTGTCACTCACTTCTCCCAAACTGGCACTGTCATCATCTTTACGGCTGCTACAAATAAAAATGGATAATCAGATGTCAAAGCTACTTACTGGCTTAAAGAAACATCACATCACTTACTGATAGATGATGATTTATGTAGTGATGTCTTACTGCTATTATAGGATTTAAATCAAATTAATTCTTCTATATTGATGTTCATCCTATAGTATATACATATTTATTCACATACCTCAGTTTCTTCCTCTTTGTTCCCTGGAGGCAATTAAAGTCTTGTTCAGGCACAGCAAGAATTTTTCGTGCATTTTGTCTCCAGTACTGTGACCCTACAGATGAAAAACAAAACCAAAGAAACCTGTTTAGAAGCCAATACCATATTACCCAATAAATATTACAAAGAGTCTGGTAAGACATGTCTCTCCATAAGATATGGGCTTTAGCTGTAATATTATGGCTCACCTGTTGTGCCCTCCGACTCCAGAATTGCATTGCCCTGTGCATCTGTCAAAATTATTGGGTTGTAATTACCAATGGCATCTTGCACTTTTCCTACTATCCCTTGAAGCGTAGCCTCAGACTCCAGGAATCGTACAACCACCATTCTATTGGGAATCAACCTCCCACCAACTACATCTGCAAAGTACACTGATCTGTAAAACAAAACATAATAATTTTACATATCTTGTAAAAGACAGCAGGCCACAAATCCATTCAGTGATTGCTATAGGCAAATTGTACTAAAACAGCTTTGCTATTCTTAACAATTCAACTATCCATGCACCTTATGTTTCTTTTTATTTTGCCTGTTCTGTAATTTAATATTCAAGAACACAGACTCATCCTACCTCTGAAATGTTTTGGAGGACATAGGGGAACTTGAAGTAGCCTGCTGTGAACGTGAAGGTGCAGACGCTGCCACAGCTGGTGCTCGCATAAATGCAAAACGCTGCCCGCTGGAACCTGCTGTTGGAATTGACTCCATGTCTTCTCCGTGGACTTCATAGTGACCTCTGGGTGTAAGGTCTAATGCAGGGGTCCCCAATCTCAGTCCACGAGGGCCGGTGTCCCTGCAGGTTTTAGATGTGTCCTTGATCCATCACAGCTGATTTAAATGGATAAATTACCTTCTCAACATGTCCTGAAGTTCTCCAGAGGCCTGGTAATGAGCTAATCATGTGATTCAGGTGTGTTGACCCAGGGTGAGATCTAAAACCTGCAGGGACACCGGCCCTCGTGGACTGAGATTGGGGACCCCTGGTCTAATGCGCTGAAAACACCAGAGACCGCACCGGGGAACATAGCCACGTTTGAATCATCCGTGATGTACAGAGTATGCGCGGATACCTGTTTAAGAAAAGTTTCCGTAAATCACGTTGCTCTGCTAACGTGTTACTCCCTGTGCACACGGTTAATAGGCTCTAAAGGCTTACTTATTAGCTAGTAGCCGGTAAAAGTCAATGAATAACTATTTACACATTAGCACATGTGCACAATTCACATATTAGCACAATGAAGACGGCTAGACATAGTATTAGTAAAAGTAGGCCTACATGAAATCACCAAATGTTAACGTTAGCCGTTCCGCAGTAAGGAAGAACAATAACGTTCATAAAAAACTGCTGAAAGCAAAGTTTGCGAAGTTTACATATCTACCTGAAAGATGCGACCCAGTTTTTTTCTGCAGTCATGTCTTCGTCCCGGAGTGTCACTCTCTTAGTTTTCCTAAAACAACGTAATGGTCCATCCTCTGTTTATTCCAGTGTAACTTTAAGGCCGTCGATCTCTTGTGTGGGGACGGTGTGCGCGCGCGCCAAAAAAACGCGCAGAAGAAGTACTTCCGTTTCAGACATTGAAAATGCGTCTATTTTTTTGTTTTTGCGCTAGTATACTTTCATTATTTGAATCACGAAGAAATCCAAAAAGCACGTCTAATTTTAAGTGTATGACGGCTATTTGTTACCACCGAATGAAACAAGTTATTTTCGCCCATTTTATTCTTTATCAAAAAATTAAAAAATGAAAATTCTTTTAAATATCGTTTTTCGTTTTGGTTTCTGAAACAAAACTTCAAATACCGAAAAGTACACGGAATTCTGCACTCCCTGTATTTGTCTAATTTACAGCATGTATTGAGAGGTTATGGATGCTTGGTCATTTTTTTTAAATAGAATTTTGTGCCAAATTTGCCAAATTCAAATTAAAGAGGAATGATTCCCACTTTTTCTCACTCAACATTTTCACTTTATTTGAATCCCCAAAAGTTGATTCTGTTGATCTGGAAACGTCCAGATTCAGATCAACAGAATCAACTTTTGGGGATTTACTTACCTTTTTGACTGAGCATGCATCAAGACTTTATTTGGATATTTAATGTCCATTATTTTCTTCTCTGTTTTTGCCTGGGAGAAAAATATATTTCAGTCATTTTAAATTCAGCACTTAACTTTCTTCTAATTATGTTCACATCACATGAAAAATTATTAATATACATATAATGAAGTTCACCCTCCTCAAAAAGAGATATTACAAAAGGCTTAGTTTTTATTTTTATTTTCGTTAGAAAAAATGTTTTTTCACATCTAGTTTTGGTTTTAGTTTTAGTTCACTCTAATAACCTTGATTCTCGATCTATGTACGTTAATAATTCGTTTTACTTTGAAAAGACACGCCGGAAACGACTTCTTTAATTCAGAGCAGCTTACTAGCGGTCCCATCCAGCTGATAGCGGAGCAAACCTTCCCGAGTTCAGTTTGCCCTGTGCGCACGGAGAGCTCAGAGGGCTCAGGGAGCTCCAGCACCCCGCGGAGACGCACCAGAGGACCCGAAGCGTCTGCGTCCTGATCCGGGCCCGGAGAAGCGCAGCGGGGCGGCAGCGTCTGCAGACTCCGATGAACGCACAACAGTCAGCAGGGGAGCAATCTTTGAGTAAGACTTCAGCGCTGATACCGAGATGAAGGCGGCCAGCAGACAGGGAAACATGACCGTGGAGAAGCTGAACGGGGACATGAACCGGAGGCCGAGCTATCCCGGAGAGCTGCGGGCCAAACACGCCAACATGTCAACTAAGATCTGGGTGAAAGTGGCGATGGCGATCGCCTATTTCCTCTGCGTGTCCGTGGCCGCGTTCATCCTGGTCATTTACTATGTGTTCTTCTGGACGCCGGGCAAAACGGGCAACAACACCGAGCCACTGAACCAGAACCCGAACCAGAACGTGTGCCTGGCGAAGCCTTGATGACTTTTACAGCACGCACGCGCGCACGCACGCACGCATTAAATAAGTGACTGCACACACCTGACACGAGGCTGCGGCGGCGGAGGTGGATGGATGGATGAGAGATGACGGCACACAGACATGACTGCATCCAGAGTTTGGGATGCTTATTGAGGACCTGAGGGAGGACAGAGGGGGGCAGGTGCTGCCGGGATGCATCAGTGTTCCGCATGCAGGATGCAGGTGGAGAGGAGGAGGAGGGGATTTTTCTTTCCAGCTTTACCCCAACACCCAGTCCTGAGGGGGTTTATGGTTTTTTGTTTGTTGTTTTTCATTTCACTGAACTCATCTATCCAATGAGATAAAGGCATTGGAAAACACACTAGGCATCTTTTATAGCTGCTTCCCTCTGATTTGTGGCTGTGTGCCTGTAAATGTTGGTTATTCTGAGAGTCATGCTTACGTCCTTTAAATCATGGGTGGATTAGGTGAAGCAGGACTCCTGGGTGCAGACATGCAAAAGGTCCCGCACTCCTTCAGGACTCCCCGTGAGATGTCGCAGGTAAATGAATGCTGCAGCTAAATTTCAGTGATCACTTCTCAGGCTGAGTCCTGACCACCGAGAGCAGATATCACAATACAGTAAAGCACTCGGTACAAAAATGACAGATTGAAGAAGCTTTACTGAAGGTCCTGAATCTGAATGCCGCAGCCTCAGCAGAGGTCACATTATTTCTTTATCGAACGCTGTCTGCTGAAGCTTTTAATCTTCCAGGACCTGGTGATTTCTCTCTCTTATATGACTCTTCACTGAATGTGTTTGAGTTTTAGGTGGACGACTAGAAAAACCCTCTGGGTTCTGAGAGCATGCAGTATGTTGGATGCTTTCATTTCTTCCGTCATATTCTGAGCAAAACGAATAACAGAAAAACTAAGAATCTAGATCACTCATTATGACGTGCATCTAACCAGAAACAGGGATTATCTTTTTGTTGCTCCTTTTATAGGTGAGAAAAAACCCCAGATCAAACTCAGTGCAGCACAATCACAGATGCTACTTCTTTAAATTACCCACCATACAACTGCAGACCATTCAGTTTGAGATTTTGGTGTCTTTTTCACACTTGTCCTAGCCTCTTAGTGTAAATCTAACCAATGTCTGTGCCCAGTTGGTCGCCCATTAATCCATCCATGCTTTAACTCTTTCATGTTGCTGTGAAAAGGGGACCTCTCCTGCTCACTTCCAGCTCTGTATTTTGTACCCTGGGAACCTGCTAGAGTAGCTTTGCATGATCAGCAGTTCAAAATAATCTTTATTTTTGTCACATGGACTTGGTGAAGCCCCTCAGCTCATCAATTCTCTTCTAATTGGCTGCCCAATGCAAACAGCAGGTGGATGGGACTTCTGTACCTGAGATCTCTCTCTCGCTCTCTATGACATCACACAGAGCTGAGGGGGAAAAAACTGCCTGAACATGCACGGACCTCCTTATTTGAAACTCCGTGTTAAATATGAGCATCCAGCACGGGAACTGGAGATATATGCCCAAAAACAAGGACAAGCATAAGAGGTCCCCTTTGAAAATTCATTTTATACACCAATGCTCCACCTTATGGAAGCTTAAAAACCATGAATGTGCCCTGATCCTTTAAACATCCTGGAGAACATCCCAGCAGACCTCTCAACCCCTGATGCTGATCCCTGAGAAACCTCATTAGAAAACCCCACCAAAGAACTCTTAAACCCCCCAAGACTAAACCCCAGCCTACAAACCCCTTCAGGAACCCCTGCAACTCCTCGAGGACCCTGCTCTGCACTAATGGAGACTTCTTTTTTTCATGCCTATAGAGGACTTTCTGGTTTTTCTCTTTTTTCACAGCAGAATGCTGTTTTTATTCAGGTATCTAGAGGAACTTAAAGCGATACTGTACTGTAGCAGAAGTAGCCTAAATTGTGATCTCCGGTAGCTCGTAGCTGTATGAAATGCAAGGCGATCACTCTCAGTAGTTGCAGCAGTTTTACCTTTTTAGAGCCATCTTTGTTGTCTTGCATTACCGCACAGAATGACCGTTAATTGCAGTGTCACGTTTGTACCTCTTCTTCTCAATGACACGTTTTGTTCACCTCACTTCCTTTTTCAGAATTTAGGCTAAATCTACTAGACTGTTTTATTAACAATGTAGCCTTGAGAATTTATTGTTATGATATGATAAACTATGCATTTATTCCAGTGTGGGTGTGTTGTCATTCTGTCAACAGACGAGCAAAAACAGGCGACGGGGCGGGCAGCTTGGTGTCGTCCTGCGCTGAAATAACGCAGGGACATTTTACTGAAAAGGCCAAGCTGACGTCAGGGGAGTGCTGGCCTGCATCTGAAACAACACAGCCTCCACTTTCACTATAAATCAGAGCCGTTAGATACTCCAGATTACGTGGAAATAACACTAGTGTGAGGACATCTGGCCTCTTCAGTGTGACAGCTGCTTGGCCCTCTCCTCACTGACCTTTCTCATGTTTATCTAAGTAGAGTGCTTTGGTAACCGAAGACTGTCGGTGGATGCTTCTCTGATGATTAAAAAGGTCGTCGCAGAACAGTAACAGGAGCAGGATGAAGTGACACGTCCTGTTTAATGTGCATCGTTTTTTACTTTTTGCATAAACAGCATGTAGAGATCAGTAGGAGTAGGCCGTGCCGACATCGACCTGTGCTTTAACCTGTCAGACTTATAGACTGTATATAAAAGTTGGACATAAACCACCGTGAGGTCATGCACCGATTTAGGATTCCATGTTTGGAAGCCTAAAAGTTTTATTTTTTCCTAACCATGTGCAGAAACAGAGATACCTGCTGATTATTTCTAAGCAACAGACTAAAATAAACTATCGACTTTCACTCACTTAAAGTGCAGCACAAACTTCTTGCCTGGGCTGATTCACACAGTCGACCATATACTTAGTCATATATTTGCATTAAAAATGCTCCATTAGGCGTCAGCAGCACAAATGCAGTGAAGAAGTCCAGTTCAGTGACTGAGTGATTTAGTGAATGTGAGGCCCAACAGGACAGAGCGACTACAGCTTAGTCAAAGTGGCCACACCCCTAATTTTAACCCTTAACAGTGTCCAGATAGAGGAGTTATAGAGTAATTCACCCACTGTACAGATGTTATGAGAGGCCAAAACTCTTCTTTGAACCAGGCTATATGTAGAATTTTTACCACTTTAAAGCCTGCCTCGAGTGGCCGTTAGAGGAACTGCATTTTTTTGCACCTCCGTGTTTTGCTTTTTTATTATTTTTATTTTATTCCCAGAGTTTGCAGAGTTTGATATGACTGCGTACCTTTCAGTTGGATGCTTTTCAGTGCAGGTAGCTCTTATTAATGCTGTAAATTTTCCCTCAGCATTCTCTCCCACTAGAACAGCTAGTAGAGTAGTAACAGCCAAAAAAGATCTGCCATAATTGACTCTCACAGGTTGGATTTTCTATGGAAAATGAACTGTCCAGGAGTTAATGTACAGTGAGTGGACAGATTTTTCTGCCCAATGATGCCAAAATAATATTATTTATCACAGCTTTTCAAATAAAAAAGGTTAAAATCACTCTTTAATGTTGTGGAGTATGGAGGAAAACAGGAAGAGCACAGAGGAGATTTGTGGAAGCAGAGGATTGGCGTGACAGATGCTAAGAATAGGGAGAGATGTGGTGACCTCTAGAGCGAGCAACCAGAAGGACAAGAAGAACTACCGAGCTATTATGCTGTGCAGTTTGAGATCACAGTGACTTCCAGCCATGATGCACCATTATGCACACACATTAAAGTAGAGAGATGGTTGCTGTTCTAAAACATTAATATCTTTCTGCAGCTTTTACCGTAAAATGTTAGTTATGACAGTTGTGATTCACATTTTACTGCAAAGCGTTTCTACTGTAGAGAAAACGCTGGTGAAGTTTTTAATGCTGAGGGAGCAGGATCAATCAGGGTCGCAGCTTCTTTCCCTCTTCCTCTCACGTGTCCCTGAGAAAAGGGACTGAACTGCAGGCTGCTGCTGCAGTGTGACTGCACAATGGGCTGCGCTTAAACACTAAAACTTTACTGAGCACCTAGCAGAGCCATCCTCTGAAACCCTCAACCCCCTAAATAAAAGTAAAACTGCAATTAATGGGAGTCGCAGAGCTAGACTTTTTTTCTTTCAGGCAAAATAATAAGCTGTGTGGTGCAGACCGTTAGAGTTAGTTCTGTAATCTTTTTCCAGTGTGATGAGCATCAGCAAACCTCTTTCTAACAAAAGCCTTTATCGGCTGATCAATAGTCCAAATAAACAAAATCACACGGTAGCACAAAGTAGAATCCAATGGAAAACACATATAATTCAGACAGGGATTTAAAACAGAACTGTGTGTGGACACGGGGGTTTGATCGGGGATAAAGGGCAGGTGGAGGCAATCAGGGAACGGAAGAAGCACAAAGACAGGAATTAAAAACAAAAACATAACAACACACGAGAAAACCAACTAAAAATAACCTCAAGACAAATAAATGACAGCATAACAACAGAGACAGGAGGGGCACTGAAACGCTGACAGACTGGGACACAGTGGGCAAACTGGGGACTGCAGGACAAACCGAAAAATATCAACAAAGTCAAGGCAGGAAATAAAAATCAATTAAACGTGAAACCTGCACAGCTGTCATGGTGAACACATTCAGAGGATATTTTTTTCTTTTTTCCTGCAACTGTGTGTCAATAAAAGCTAAAGTCTGACATTTTTCTGATGCTGCAAAGCATCCTTTTATATTTACGACCTCACACTGAATTATAATCAGCTGAAACACAGGATGGGCTCTCAAAACTAAAAAATGCCAGCGTGTGCTTCATACCACCATATCACGCTCATACTGTGACAATACCAATACCAAATCTATACAGCCCTTGTTAACCCGCGTTTTCCCCTGGATTAAGAATAGAAGAGAAACACATGAGGCCAATAAGCAGCTGTGCTTGAGCCAGCTTGCTCTCATCACCTTTTACGCACACACAAAATCTCATCAGAGTGGGCTCCAGGGAGTTTCCTCTATCTATTATTTGTAGCGGCTCAGCGCAGAGCGTGTGACAGTGTGCGGGTCGCCGTGCCTCCCTCGATCAATAATTAAATTAACAGCTGAGGTTGTCAGCGCTTGTTCTTCCTCACAAGCTGCAGACGAGCCTCGCGTGACTCAGCAGAGCTCGCCGTCCTGTCCGAACTGCAGCAGCAACAAACAGCAAACAACAAACAGCTGGCTCAGGCTGCATGCAGCCTGAGCCAGCTGTTCGCACATCTGCATCAGCCTCTGGGTTCAGTGATTCCTCCCTTTCTCCTGTCATCTTTCCTCTCCGTGCTCCTGAAACAGCAGGCCACATGGAAAAAAAAATGTAAGAGTAGACATTCATCATTCATTTATGGCAGTTTTAATCCACAGGAACTGTGCACTTCATAATATTCTCCAAAATAGACTAAAAGCAATTGGCTGATTGGTGTCTGTCATCGTTCTTAAACTTTCTAAGTGCAGGAGAGGCCGTGTTTTAGGAAGTGAAGCATGAGATAACAGAATTACACTGATAAACACACAGGTCAGCTATTTCACTACAAGAGTATTTCACAGGATACAGCAAACATCACACTCTTCTCGTGTTATTTCTAAATCTGGAGCTTCTAACGACACTTTATTATCAAAAGTATTCACTCATTAATCCAAACCATTGACTTCAGGTGTTGAAAACCACTTCCAGGGCCACAAGTGTATAAAATCAAGCACCGAGGCATGCAGACTGTTTCTACAAACATTTGAATGAGTTGCTCTCAGGAGCTCAGTGAATTCCAGCATGTTACTGTGAGAGGATGCCATTTGTGGAGCAAGTTCAGTCCTGAACTTTCCTTGCTACTAAATATTCCACCATCAGCTGTTAGTGGTATTATAACAAAGTAGAAGCAACTGGGAATGACAGCAGCTCAGCCATGAAGTGGGAGGCCACAGAAAATTACAGAGTCGGGTCAGTGGATGCTGGGAGCGCATGGTCCGGAGAGGTCGCCAACTTTCTACAGAGTCAATCGTTACAGAACTCCAAACTTCATGTGGCTTCAGATCAGCTCAAGAACAGTGCATAGTAATGTGATGGGTTTCAGTGGCTGAGCAGTAGAGACGGATTATGGTGTGGAGTTGTTTGGAGTTGTTTGTTTGTTGAGACATTTTGGACAACTTCATGCTCCCAGCTTTGTGGGAACAGTTTGGGGATGGACCCTGTTGCAACATGACTGTGCACCAGTGCACAAAGCAAGGTCCATAAAGACATGGATGAGCGAGTTTGGTGTGGAAGAACTTGACTGGCCTGCACAGAGTCCTGATCTCAACCTGAACGGCTTTTGGATGAATTAGGGTGAATACTGACAGCCAGGCCTTCTCGTCCAGCATCAGTGTCACAAATACACTTCTGGAAGAATGGTCAGAATTCCCATAAACACTTCTTAACCTTGTGGAAAGACTTCGCAGAAGAGTTAAAGTTGTTATAGCTGTAAAGGGTCTGCTGATATCATATGAAACCCTATGGATTAATAATGGGATGTCACTGAAGCTCATACGTGTGTGTAGGCAGATAAAACATTTAACAAATACATAATTCTCAGTTCCAGTTGTGTTTTTTAATTGTGCTTCATTGGGGCATATTTTCTATTTATTTAAATATTTAAAAATATCACCTCAAAATATTCCATTAGTGTCAGAAATCAATTTTTCTGCTCTTTGTTTTGATATATATGCTGTAGGTACAGTATTGTGCTCATTCATCATTTCTTTATATTTTGCCTCCAAGTAGCCAGACTTTGTTGAGGAACAGATCTCCAGGCTTTCTGAGATGCAACAACAACAACAAAACATTTGAAAAGGTCCCAAGATGCTTTTTGAACTCAATAAAAGGTTTGGAGTTTAAAGAAATATTTCAGGAGCATTCTGAATGTTTTATCTTTTGCAGTATTTACTTTGGATGTATGTGGATTTGCATTTTTTGTTCCTTATTTGCTTTCAGTGTTTGTTTCATGCTGTATTTTTACTTTTGATTGTTACTTTTCTTATCTTTAAAAATCTTTTGAACTTTTACACCATGACAATAATGCCCAAACCACCAGAATACCGCCTTTATTTCTGTTTTAGCTCACAGGCATTTTTCAGAGTACAAATGACAACAATAAATGTCTGATTTTTTGGTTTTGCAATTACGGTCTACAGGCAGCCAAACCTGAAATTTGTGACGTGCTATGAAGCAGGCCAGACTACGTTTTACATTTCACTTTTGTCCAATACGTTTGACCCCCTGTTAAAGTAATTAGATGCCCAGTGAACACTGGAAGGATTGATGATGAAGTCCTGCTTTGTACCATCCATTCAGGGCTTTCATTACCTCATAAGAGGATGTAAACCAGCGAGGCGGCTCGACAAACTGCTGAGCTGTGGATTCATTAAGGAAAGCTGTTTGAGCAGCTTCACATTTTAGTCACAGAGTCCAACCTGTAGTCCCTCAGATGTTGGTGCCTTTACTCCACACTTCTTTAATGCAGTGAAACATGAGAAAACCATCTGTTCTCAGTTTATAAAACACTTACAGCCGAGATCTGATTAACTATATGTTTTCCCTAAGAGTCAGAAACCACAATGAGAGGAAAAGCAGGAATTTTAAAGGACAAATGTGATTTCTCTGTATAAAAAAATAGTAAATATAGATTTATCTATGCAGAAGCAAAGCTGGAAAAGAGGAGCATGCTCAGCAAACACACACGTCTCCCAGGACAAACAAAGCCTGTAAATAAGCTGGAGAACCACCAGAAAAGAAGCAAAGTATTGATCCAAATTTGCAATGGGACAAAAAAGCTGCTATTTGAAATGTAACAAATTTGCTTCCACTGCAGAAATAAATGATCAAACTCTCGCTCAATGAAACCTCTAGTTATATAACTTTCTCCTAAAGCTGCAAGTAAAGTTATAATCAGCTGATTGTCATTAGAGGTTAGCAGGTTAAGAGATTAATGTAGGTTTTTCTCAACATATTAATACAGTAAGCAAGACTATCTAAATGGGAAGATGTTTCCACCGAGAGAAACTCTCAAAGGTGACCTTTCCTGCTCATTTCCAGCTCCGTGTGTTTAGGTTTCAGGGACATTTAATATGAGCACCAACTACTGTAACAGTAAATATATGACAGAAAATAAGGGGGGACGTGATAGCTTCATCTCCAGACAATGAAACCTGGAACAGAAGAGGTGTATGTACTTAGTATTGGCAGAAGAAATCTGGTAAATGTGCCATATGAAAATTTGCTGTTCAATAATAAAACATACACAGAAACGTACATCTTTGAGAATAAAATAAAACTTCACAGTTTAGTTCACAAATTTCATTATTTTTTTTGTCATTTCTGAAACTAACAATGACATTACTCCATCAGTGTGTGAGGAACAAAAAGAAAACTGTCCCCTCACTCATCAGGCCTTTTTGAAAACCTCTCACCGTGATGAGGACGCCACAGAGCAAAGCTTGACAGAGCAGTGTGTGCATTTGATCACTAGAGGTCAGTGTTGTGCAGATGAAACTGCAAAGACACAGGTAATATCCTGGCTTTTACAGTGATGAGGGAAATGTGGTTAATGACGTAATGGAGCCGTTTGCTTGTTTTTAAACAAGATTACAAATGTTTTTAAAAGTTGCAATTAATTCTCAATGTTAAGTAAAAAATTTACTTACATTATGGATTTACATTTTTCTTTAGTTGAAAGAAATAGCTAAAGTTGAAAGTGATACTGCAGAAAAATATGTTCTTCCATCCATCCATCCATTCATTCATTCATTAATTCTCATCCAGATCAGAGTGACGGTGGAGCCTGTCACAGGGTGAGAGGCGGAGTACACTCTGGACAGCTGGCCAGTCTATCACAGGATTATTATACATTATTTAATCATTTTTATTGAGTTCTGCTTCACTGATGTTGCTGTTTGAGGTCAAGCTATCATAATGTAATTTACCCTGTTGTGTAGTTTCATCTGTAGCAGCACAGGAAATACTGATGAGATCATCACATACAAGGAAACTAATAACTTGCTGCTGTCCCACAAATATGGAGCAGTATCTAGATTTACAAAATAAAACAGTTGCTCAGGCTGAAAGCACAGTAAACAGGAGTTTACATGGTTCATGGAATATTTCACTCTTATCATATCAACTAAATAGACTTAAGATTTTATGTGGAATCAAATATGATCAGTCAGTATGTATTAGAAAAGATCTGTAATTTTTTAATTATTTAAAAAAAAAATGTAAACCCAGTTACTAGTTTAACAAACTGGTTTATTTGTGTAGTAAATCATTTTTTCACATTATGAATGGACTAAAAATACAAAATTGCAGAACGTACGAAGTAAAATTCAACAGTACTTTTCTCCTGTTTTAATTGGATTAATTACTTGGTGAGTATTTGAACTTATTATTAGGTAATATTGTTGTTTATACAGATTTAAACATCTTTATTCGAAAAAAGAAATCTGTAAAAACAGACATTTTTTTCATGTAACTTTAAAACATCTGTATTTTAATTAAGATGATTTTATTTTTTTAAATACCACAAAAAATTGATTATTATTGTACATTTCTGATATTTTTTACAGTATTTTTGTGGGAAAAATAATATTAATAATAATTACAGTGCAGTGTATTGATTCATTAGCCAGGAAACAATGAACACAGAGCTGCTGACCCACAAAGACTAAAAATACAAGCAATGGGAACTTTAATGTTACTTTTTTCACACAACATATTATGATGAGTGTATGTTGACCAAAATTAAATATATTTTACATGTTTGTCAGTGTGTTGTACTGCACATTACCAGACATGAGATTTGTCCTCAGTATCTCCTCCCCTGTTGTTGCCAAACACTGATTAATACAAAGAGCTTTCTTTTGTATCACAGATGCGAGGATAACCAAAGCTTAATTTGTTTTTTAAAAGTCTCTGTCTTCAGATGGCAACATAGCAAAATCAGGGCTTTCAGTGGCAGATTAATGAATATGGTTGTTTATACAGTTTTAATTCCTCTTCATCCAAACAGAGACACCTTCTCTGGGTCGTTCTCGCTGCACTGCGGTGCTGCTTGGCATCACTGGGGTGTTTTTTTCTGGATGGTAAGCATACTGTTGCAGTCCCCTTTAACAAACTCGTGAGCAGCTCTGAACCAGCTGTGATGAAAATGGTGAATTCACAGATCCCCAGAGTATGCAGATGTGTTATTCTGGGATAAGGTGAGGATATTCTGGTTCAGACACAGCTTGTCTGGGCTGTTCTCACTGCAGTGCGGTGCTAAACCTCCACAGAGAAAAACAGTTTTTCTTTGTGAAAGTTTAGCATTTACTTTAGCTCCTCCGAACTAACCCTGAACTTTCCCTCTGTTGCCCCGAGCTTCTTCTGGATGATCACCACCACCTGCAGACTGTCAGATATCTGCACTCCTCACTGTGCAGCTACCTCATTCCTATCTCTTCGCCCACCTTCCTTGCTTTCCTCATCTCCTACAGGAGCAACAGCAGCAAGGCGATGACTTGTCCCTGAACTTATACCGAGGAGTGACGTCGCTATGATCCATGAGCTCCAACTTTATCTGGCACAGAAAGTCGAATTGCATCCAAATAGCTGTTCTCAAGGCTGTAGTCCCACCTATCCATCACCACCTCTGCATCACACAATAGGAGCCTGGCCCTGTATCAGCAACTTCTGTTCCCATCTCTCCTGGTGAATCATTAACCAACCCTGCTTGCCGCAGTTTTATTTACTAAAGTTAAGATAAAACCTACCATATGAGCTCATAGTGAAGTTGTTTGTCCCTCTTATTGATTGAAATGTCTCTGTTTTATAGGAATTTACTGCATATTCTACATATTAATGCATGTACATATGTGTGCCTGCCTGCATTGATTAAAAAAACAAACAAAACTAGACATATTTGTAGATTAAAAAAAAAGTATTTTTAGTGGCCCCTATGAAAAAAACAAAACTAGCCCCCAAATATGACGACAAAAAAAAAATATATTTGATGACAGCATGGTAAAACTGGAAATTCTGTTTTTGGTGTGGCATCCCAGTATTTTTAGTGGCCCCCTATGAAAAAATTCTGGAGGTGCCCCTGTATGAGAATCCATCAGTCCCGCAAATATGACGATTGGCTACATTTGTAAAACAGACTTTTTTGTACCACTGTGTTTAGTCACTGTAACATTAAAAAACACTCTACTGCCATGAGATCAAAAATAATGTGCACATTTCCACAAGAGAAATCCCACGCCTGGACATGACCGCCGCCATGATTCTAGCCTGCTTTTTAAAAAATTTATTTTTTGGTTTGTTTCTCTTGTTTTAAACTTACATTAACTCTCAAGATATAAACCTAAATAGTTCTGTTATGGAAAGCATTCTGAAGTAGTTAGCAATGGGGTTTATTGAAAGGTTCAAATTCCCGGGTTGGCTGAGACCTTTCTGTGTGGAGTTTAGATGTTCTCCCTGTGCCCTTGTGGGATCTCTTCAGTTACTCCAGCTTCCTCAAACAGTCCAAAGACATGCATGTTAGGTTAGCTGGTGATTTTAAAGCAGCTGGATGTAAGATTATATGGAGAGTGCAGACAAATCTTTGTCATGCAAAGAAGAAGCCATATGTGAACATAATAATCCCACAAGGGAAATTTATTGTGTTACAACAGCGGGATAAAGAATAAAAATAGTGCAGTCTACAATAAATAAAGAACAAAGTTAAAGTGCCACAGGCGCATAGTGACGGCCTGTGACTAAACGGAATGTAAGATTATGGAGCGGCTGATTGTTATATGTAAACAACAGGTTAGCTGGTGATTTTCCACTGTGATTGCAGAAAAACAAAGAAAAAGAAAGAATCCCAAAAAAATTAGGTTACAACAGTTAAAGAATAAAAAAAGTACAATAAATAAAGAACAAAGTTAAAAAGTGAGACTGAGATGGTAAAAGAGAGTAGTGTGAATTGCATTAATAAATAATACGTGCACTACAAATGTAAGCAACAGCTGGGAGGAAGGTACAGTATTAGTCTACCGGTGGGCGGTAATGTTTACCAACCACAAAGAAGAAGAAAAAAAAGCCGAAGAAGAGTCGTCTCCCGGTAGCCCGTTGCTAACTCGGTTTCCATGGAGATTGGTTTCAGTTTCCCGGATGTTCCAGTTTCCTCTGTTCAACATGGCGTCGGGAAAGTAAGACTTCGGCTAATATCACACAGTTTGCCCTGAAGTTAGTCCGCTCCCGCCCTTCTGATTTTTGGAAAGTTTCCAAGTACGTCGCGGGGTCGGCAGAAAAAGTTTTCCTGGGACATCCCTGGTGAGTATCCCCGCGTGGCTCCGACTTCGGTTACCGGACCGTGCTGTGGGTTAGCTTGTGGCGCGTCTCCGCTCCCCGCTGAGCCGCTAACGGAGGCTAGCGTTAGCTGCGCTCCGGTCGGTCCGGCCAGTCCGGGTGTGAGGATACCGGAGCAGCCTCCTTCAGTCTGCTCTCCTTGTGTTTGTGTGTTAGCTCATGAATCACTCAAAGCGTAGACTAGAGTGAATCGTGTCTGAACTGTGAAATCAAAAATCTGAGGGCCACTTGTGAAAGTTGTTAAACAATAAAAATGTGAAGCTAACTTTAGGTTCAGACTGTCTTCCTTTGCTAAGATCTCATAAGCTCACAGGATGGCTCATTTGCACACCCAGGAGACAAACGAGTTCTGGTAACGCTGAGTCTGCCAGTCTGCTTTCTGATAAGTTCAGCTGGTTCCTGATAATCACGATCACGGTGAACTTCCGTTTTCACCTGTGAAGGAGGACTGAATTGTTTGTGTGGGCAGGCTAAAGCAGGAAAAGAGGATATTAAGCTGCTCCCTCTCTCTCTCGTGCATGAATGAATTCTCCTTTTTAGTTTCTTTTTTCCCCTCCCACTTCTTTTCCTCTTGGCTGGCGGATGTCATGTTATGGATTGCATTTGTGTTGTGCTTCGTGAGTGTGCAGTGAGAGGAAAGGGGGGGGTTGTGTTTGTAAGGTCGTGCGGTTGGTGCTGGGCACACCATACATTCCTGGGATGCCAGAGAAGCTGTATGAAGGGGTCACTCGTCTCTCTCACATATGCACCATTCCCAAACAGCAGCGGGAGCATCTACATCATGTATGGCAAAATATTCATCAGCAATATTCACGTGTTAAGTTGCGAGATGGGATGCAGCTGCAAGACAGCTGATATCCATCTACTAGTAAGTAAGATAAACAGTTAAGTTTATCTGCTGGAGAGTTCAAAGGCAGTGTGATGAAAAGGTGAAAGTCTTTTAAAAAGATGTTAGTGTTTATAGCACAGAAGTGGGAACAGATAACAAGAAAAGTACATTTAAATAAACTATGGATACATGAGGATAGGATTTAGGCCAAATTCTTTTGACAGTATCAGCTCAGAATTTCACAATCAGTACAGCCATATTGAAAAGTTATATTTTTGTTAGATAGTAGCTAACTGACTAATATCTCTTTGGGAAAATGCAACTTATGGATGGCATTTGTTCTGCTAAATTACAACAACCTCAACTGAATCTGAAAGAAACAAATGGCAAGTTTACTGGAAAAAAATTGGAAATGTGTGTGTTTTCTTTGAGTGATTGTTCATTGTGAACAAAAAACACAGCATATGTGCTGAATATGAATCTAACAGTGTTAAGATAACATGGTTTTAAAATACCTTGTTAGGTACCTGATAATTTAAAATTATACAAACCTAAGCCAAAAGGACAGGTGAAAGAAAGTAATTAGCTTTTCTAGCAGAAAATGTTTAAGTTCTGTTTACTTTTTCGGGTTTCCAGAACAGCTTTAATAAAAAGCATCTTCTTCTGTCTGCTGGTAGTTGTAGAAACATTGGAATTGTCTGCTCTGTGGTGGAAAAACGAGGAGCCAACCAAGGTAATCAAACAGGAAAAACAGGCTGGCAGGTTAAACAGTCATCCTCACTGACATATTTGGACCAGATAAACCAAATCCACGCAGGTCATAGAAGCAGCAGACAATCAACAAGTGGAAAAATAAACGACTTTGTGTGGCAGACAAGGGGCATATAGAGAGTCTGTTGGGAAAGGAGCATTAAGTGTATGCTGCTGTTTGGTTTTTGTTTGTTTTTCCTTAAAGTAGGATATCAGTATTATACTTTATTCTCCTCCTGAAAGGAGGCTCCAGTTGGCTCTCCCTGTAGGGTAAAAGAGGGGGTTTTGTGGTACCCTGGAGGTTGCTCAAAAAGCCCTCATCCCAGTATAAATAATCAAAACTGGTCCCAAAAGATGCCGCTTGGTGTTTATTCTGCTTGCTGGCAGGAAACTTATTATGCTACCTGGCAGGATAAAGACATTTAACAACACTTTTTAACTTTAATTTTACTACTTCATAATAATTTCCTTTGGCTCAGACAACAATAAACCACAATGTCTGCGGGTAGAAGTCTGTTGGGAACCTTTGCTGCATCCATCTTTCCTTCATTTCCTGTCATTTGCCTGCTGGCACTATGTAACAGGGCCAAACCTAAGAGAGCCCTGCCAGTTTCAGTCACTGACTAGCAGTTTCACTGGCTGAAATGAAACCTGTTCCTGAATTTATTCCCAAGGTCATATGATTTATCGAAGTGCTGTGACTCATTACTGATGATGATTGAAATGATGGCACAGATCTTTGGGGGAGGGACAAAACAAAACAAAACTAGAACTTTTGGCCTATGGGTCAGAAATGTGTCTGGAGAAGGAAGAATGAACCGACCTATAGTAATGCATGATGGTGGCTCAGTGATGTCAGAGACTTCTTTGATTCCTCATGTAATGCAAAAGTCTACAAAGTACAACTGGCAACATGTAGTAAATAAAGTATCAGAAATCCTGGAAGAAAATAATAATAATGATAATGGATTGCATTCATATAGCGCTTTTCTAAGCACCCAAAGCACTTTACAATTCCACTATTCATTCACTCTCACATTCACACACTGGTGGAGGCAAGCTACAGTTGTAGCCACAGCTGCCCTGGGGTAGACTGACAGAAGCGAGGCTGCCATATCGCGCCATCGGCCCCTCTGGCCAACACCAGTAGGCGGTAGGGTAAAGTGTCTTGCCCAAGGACACAACGACCAGGACAGAGAGAGCAGGGGGATCGAACTGGCAACCTTCCGGTTACAGATG
The DNA here is from genome assembly GCF_013358895.1 of Oreochromis aureus. Taxonomy (NCBI): domain Eukaryota; kingdom Metazoa; phylum Chordata; class Actinopteri; order Cichliformes; family Cichlidae; genus Oreochromis; species Oreochromis aureus. Next base: position 5,336,687 of record NC_052955.1, on the reverse strand, counting down.
AGCTTCCCAATCTCCTGAGCCACGGTCGCCAAAATGTATTGCTGTCAGTGAGGACGCTGATGCGCAAGCATTGATGGACCTTTCAGTAGTAGTACAGTGACCCAAGCATACCTCAGAATATTGGCTTTAGGTTTCAGAGGAAGTCCTAGATAGTGGCTGTCTGAACCATTAATATGGAAAAGCTGTGGTGGGACTTGACTAAGGCAGTTAGAAAGAAGTGTACTTATAGTTACGAACTTTGAGGTGCTGTTTTATGCAGAATTTACTAGACAAAGCTAGACAAACTTCTTCCATAATAAAGGCCCATTTGGCAGCTATTTCAGTGTGCAGTGTGGGCTTTGGTGATAAGCCTGCTGGACACTGAATTTATGCCAATAAACCTAATACACAATGGGGCTAAAGATTTTTTGCTTCTAACTGTATTTAGCAGTAAAGAAGAGGCATTCAAAAATATATCTGATCACTTGCTATATGCTACTTTTTTCAAATTCCTCTGCAGTTTCTGTATTTTCTTTGATCATATTTATAAAGCTGCAGTACCTAAAATCTACTGAGTTTGAAGGATTCACTCCAAGCAGATTTAAGAGTTTTTCTTGATTTTCGGCCAGTTTTTAGGTGAATCACAGCAGAGGAGGCGAGCCATAAAGGTGGAAATGATCAGAAATCACAGATGACTGTTGACAGATGTGTCCAGCAGGAGACAGAGCTGCTGGCAGGAGGGATGTTGTCATTGCTTTGATGCGAACTGACCAGAAGGGCCCGAACGCAGCTGCTGTTCAGGCTTCTTCTGTGAAGTCCAAACAGCTTTCACAGCGATGTACAAGGTGATGGCTGGAGGCAAAAGGGCAATAACAGGCAGGAGCATGAGGTGTGTGTGGTGATTTGTTATCGAGAAAGAAACTGATGGTGTTGAAAGGAAAAAGAAGAAACAATTTTCTGGTGTGGTCTGAGTAAAGGGCAACAGGATGTCTATTTCAAAAAAGTTTGAGATCACAAAGTTGCAGCCACTATGTTTCCAGGTATGAAAGTTTGAAGACATGACTGCTGTCTGACATTACATTTGACTAGAGTCTGTGATGCACGTTTTTCCTTTTTCATTTAGTTCTGATCCTGTGTGATGACTTGAGGTGAAAAAATGAACTTCTGAGCCTTTGAATAGTTGTAATCAATTAAAATTTTTAAAAGTAGGAAATTAACTTTCTTTACTGATAAATAGCCGTGAAGTTGATTAGTCACCACCACCAACAGCAATTAAAGCCTAAACCCCCCCCCCAAAGAAAATCTCTTTAACTGTTGATCAAACTAGTAAATTGAACACGTCACTTTGGGCCCTGGAAATTTATGATTGCTGTTTATTATTTAATAATTACTGAATTTAATTTGTTTATTGACTTTTATGACAGCCAATATAAAGTGGAGCCCTTCAGTCCTTCTACTTCCTGTTTATCCCATTATAAAGAGAATGGAGGAATATGAATAAATATGATTGAAAAAGGCTTAATGGCTAAAATAACTACATGTACCTGCTTTTAGACAAAAAACAAAACAAAACACATTTTAGTTTGTAATATATAAGAATAATGTGTTAGTAAAAAAACAACAGTTTTGACCTTCAGTCAACAGAGATAAAAATAGGATACACTCCTCTTATCTTATAACTTAATAATAATATGGCTTAAGCTCAAATTAGCAGAAGAAATGGTTGCCTAAATGTTTAATTGGGTTAAAATCTTTACCCGATGAAATGTTCCATTATAGGCTGATCTTCATAAGGCCATTGTGGAATACAGTAAGTGGAGTAAGTGCCCCCTGTGAAACCAGAAGTCTATGAGAGTGGGAGGTCTTGAGTATTTAGAAGTTCTTTGTTTGTATCCACATGTGAAGTTGCAATTACCTCCATTTTCCTTCTGTCCTGTTTGTGTCGTTGCTTGTTGAGTTGATGCTGTAGTGGAAACATTAAATTCTGACTTTTCTCTTGGGGCCAGATCGCACAGATAAAACTGTGTGTGAGAGAGGTATCAGAGTTGAGTGAGGAAAAAGGGGGAGCAAAGGGGTGTGTGTGTGTGTTTGTGTCGAGGTGAGCTGCAGAGGTAACAGTAAACCAGATTTAGCTGCAGGCTAACAGCCAAATTACCAGATCTGCCCATGCTGCGAAAGAAAACCCAAGACTTTAAAACAAGAGCATTTTAATTGATTAATTTGCTTTTATAAGCTCTGTTTTTTGCAAGTATATTTTATAGATCAATGTTTAACAACCACATGTAAAATTTCTGAAACCAAGCTTGAAATCGTGACATCAAGCTGCCAAAAAAGCTTTGGAAAAGTAGTAATGATTGAATTTGAACAAAAACTTTTTTTAAACCTACTTGAGTAGTTTTAAGGCCTAAGCCTTACAGACAAGTTTTTACTCCCTAAACATAACAAGTTAATTTTTTATTAAAAATCTGCTCCGTGTAGGACTCGATCAGCTGTTTGTGGTGTGCTCCACATCCGACTCCAACCACCAAATGCAAATTATCACCTTTAAAAGTGGAAGATGTGGACATTATCAGTACATATGACATGAGTTAGGTGGAAAATCATGTTCAGGGGGTGAAAAAAAGGAAGGGAAGATGAGGGATAGGGGAAAAGCAGAAATAATACACTTACATCAGATATTGTGATTCTCGCTGTAACAGGGAAAGAGGTCCAGGCTTATTGCATTAGAGGGGGGGAAAATCCTCTGTGGAATGACTGAAGGAGCCAAGATCAACAGAGCTCTGTAGGTGCTCAGGAACAGAGGCAAGAACACACGATTAACATGAATAATAATAATCATCGTCATCATAATAATGCAAAAAAATTCTGTATTAAAAAAAATAAAGGGCTCATTTTTGACAGTTTTTGGTGTTCTGTGTCTGGAAAAATTGAAATTCTTTACAGTGCGTTTGTTTTGGGATGGATATCATCATTTTTTATCTTTTACACTGAGTGAAGCCTGAAATCTGCGTTCTTAGCCACAGTCGATGCAGCTGAAGACAAAACATGACAAAACAGGACTTTAGAGCTTCTTATATCGAGTTTTTTAACGATGGCCAAGCAAAGCAAGTCAGTTTGAGCACCATCTGGCATCATTTTCTGACATTTTCTTGGTTAAATTGAATATATCCCAGCATACACTTATGTTTGCTCGCACAGTTGTCCTACTTTAAGCTGATGAGGCAAGCTTGCTCATATAGAGGTTTTAAAAACAATACAGATATTTGTGGATTTTGGCTGTGTTTTTTACCTCAGTTGTGCTGGTGTATGGCAGAAGTGCGAGGGCAAACACAAAGGAAAGCAGATTTGTTTTTGTTTTTTTGTTTTTTGTTTTGGTTGTTTTTGTTTTTTCATTTGTATAGCTTCAGATATTTGGGGGTATAACATGTTACCTTTGCCATATGTGATGGAAATAAGGATAAGCCTGTTAAATCCCATCAAAATGAGTAAAACTACATTAGAAATTAAAAATTTAATCTTTTTTAAATAGAAAGTTTGAGTTTTTCATAATCTCTTCAGTGGGATTTCTGGGGAAACCACTGAATGTAACTGGAATGCTTTTTTGGCATGGAAATGTCCAAGCTGTCCAAACGTATTATTGTGAGCCTTCGCTTGATTGTGGACTGCACATTGGTAGCTGCCTGTATTTTCACAGCTAGCGTAAGAAGGATATTTGCCAGCTTCTGATTGCAGTTTCTTACCTCTGCTGAGTTTGGCGGGCGGCTCTCTCCGGTAGACCGTAATTCTTGGATCAGATGAAAGCCGGCCTCGCTAAAGAGAGAGCAGACTGGCATGAAGTTTGGCTTCTTCAGCACACCATCACCTCATTGCCTCTGTTTTCCACAACATGTCGTCATTATGTAATGATGGTGCTGTTGTGAGTCACATGCTTTACGCTATACCTCAATGTTTAACACAGCTCTAACACTGAAACAACACTTTTGTTGATGGGACACTAACAAGTTATGATGAGAGTAGTTGAAGCGGAGCTATCTTGCTTGCTGAGCCTCAAAGAAAAACACAACGTTCTTAAAAAAACTTAAGAAGCCACTCCAGGTTGTCAGACTAGTTGTTAGTAAGCAGTGGTTTTGTGTGTCGAGATCTCTTATCTCTCAGCTAGTTCCGCAGCATAAGTCAACAAACATCAGTGCTGTCTGTACTGCAGGTGCTCCTTAGTTTGGGCTCTCAGGAGTTTGCAGAGTGGTTCAACACTGCGGGCTCTTTGTCATGTTCTGCTGGGGGAAAAGAGTTAGTGTAATGCCCTCTGCAACAAAGGTTTAGGCACCTGGTACATAACCAGGATTGGCCTGTTGGGGGACGACTACAAACATGAGTATGATTGGTCCAGTAAAGGCAATAAGTCTTTACCTTAATTTACATCATTCATCTAATTTTTCTGTTATTTCTGATGATAATGATGAGTAATAAAATAATACTAATAATGCATAAGTAAATATCAATATAACTATTGAAAAAATAATATAATATTGATTAGTGATGATTAGTAGGGCTGGGCTATATCATACCGTTCACGGTAATACCGGTATAATGTTGGGCAACGATAAGAAAATGAAATATCGCGATAGAATATGGGTAAAACGCGCATGCGCAGTGCCTTTGTTTACATACGCACATGGCGGCGACGCAGAATGAGAAGAGCGAAAGTGGATCGTTGAATGAAACGGATGAACCAGAATTGGTTTGTAAAAATGTTGCAACTTCAGTGGTGTGGAACTGGTTTGGCTTTCATCCGTCAGACACACAACAAAGCACTATTTTTGGTAGAGCATGCTAGCGGGCCGTCGTTATTACCGTGTTTTTTGGAAAATACGGCACACTTAAAATCAATCCTTTGATTTTTCTGAAAATCGACAGTGCTCCTTATAATCCCGTGTGCCTTATGTATGAATTCTGGTTGTGTTTACTGACCTCGAAACGATTTTATGTGGTACACGGCGCTCGAAAATCTGTCAAATGTTTCAGTACGACTTTGCTAAGCTACGAACCCACACCGCTTGATGGATTGTCGGAGCATTACAGCTATCGTAGGCAGGCGCCTCGCGGAGTGATACGTACTGTGCTTCAACATAATATTACCGTATTAGCGTGGTCGGTTGTTTATTAGGATTACTCAAAAAGTTTGGATTAATGTTTTTTGCTTGGTGGGTCTTGGCTGAACTGGATTATGTTTCATAGTTGATCGGGATTCTGGAATTTTTTCAGTCTTCTTTACCACGATGAGATGAGGCTAAATTGGACATTTTGTGCCGTATCTTCACAAATGCTGATGAGATGGGATGTAAAGAATACCCGTGTGAAGAGATCATCTTAATGTTATAAAGAAAATACCACAGACTATTCCCGATCACTCTATCCTTCTGAATCCAGAAGGATCCTGGATTCATTTTTTCTTTTCTTTTTTTTATCTGGTGGTCGTAATTAAAATTTTCATGATGTTGGAACAAGGTTAAATTTTCCTAAACTAAGCTTCCATAAACCTCAGTATTTCTGTATTTGTCAGTATGTGCTCAATGAGCAAAAGTCCTTCAGGTCAGTTCACAGCCAAACTAGCTCGTGTTCACAGTGCATGTGTGCTGGGAGCTAGGTGGTGTGCTCCATGTAGCTCTCTCCCTCTCTCTCTCTCTCTCTCTCTCTCTCTCTCTATCTCTCTTTATCATTGACCTTTCCACATTCCACAACCTGCCTCTGGAAGTCAGCCCTCATTGGCTGCAACACTGCATACTTTGTTTAAAGTTGCCGTCGGGATTGGCAGGTTTGTATGTTCCTGGATCTGATACGTTGAGTGGACTAGTTCCTGCTGTATTTTTACTCTCTGAGGAATGTGCCTTATCCTTATGGAGGCTGACACTTTGTAGTCTGTTGGAAAGCTGATAAAACATTGGCTTCACAGCACTCTGAGAATCTCCTGATATAAACTGATCTTGTCTTCTGATGGATAAATGGGTCATATTATTATGAACCAGCCAACGGACTATTGTCTGGATGCCTACTCAATCATCCAGGTAAGTAAATCCCAAAAGGTTGATTCTGTTGATCTGGACGTAGCGTTTTCAGTGGGAGAAATGTTTCGTCACTCATTCAAGTGACTTCTTCAGTCTCAACTGACTGCAGGTTTCCCTGTAATCAGTGGTTGTTGATCAATGGTCATGACAATTTGCATGTTAATGATCAAGGAACTGACCTCACAGCCCATGGTTCATTCAGTGAGCTAGTTTCAGTTACTGTGCAAATGTACTGTTTATAAGGTTGGGGAAACCTGCAGTTAGCTAAGACTGAAGAGGTCACTTTGGATGAGTGACGAAATGTTTCTCCCACTGAAAACGTTACGTCAGATGAACAGCATCAACTTTTTGGCAATCGAGTATTCATTAAACTTCACACCTTATAATTTCATGATTTAATTGTTCTTAGCTCTGAAATGATACTACAGAATGCACAAAATAATCTACTTCCAAACTATCTAAATTAGAGTTACATTGTGAAGTCATGGATGAAAAAACTGTTTAAAAAAGTAAACTGTGTACCTGTCAAGGGCATAAACTTGTAGAGTAGTTGTGACTAGAAACTCCAAAAACATATACATAAAAATAACATGATAAACAACTATAAAACTGAGGTTTGACTCTCAGCGTTCATGACAAACTTGTCTTTATCTTTTTTTAGTTAATTGTTTTCTTTTGTTTTATTTAGTCTTTGTTTATGGTGATTTAGCTATAATAAAAATGTTTCCATGCAGAATATACTCCGTCACTGTCCTCTGTAGGCAGAATAAGTTGTTTATGCTTATGGCCATTTGTTGGCCCAATAATCTTTGAAATAAATGGCTTATTAAAAAACATATTAAAGAAACATATTCATTCAGTTACTAATTACTTTCATTTGGACTAAAATAACTTATGCTTATATTGTTAGTCATTACTAAGTATGGCAACAAGGCAACCATAAAAACCTGTAGACCAAATTCAGTTTCGTTTGAGAGGCCGTGCACGTACTAAAAAGTGGAACAATGTGTCTGTAATCATTTTCAGATTCGCCCATTTATGTTCTCGGCCTGAAATCTGTTTATTTCTGTCTTTTGAAACTAAGCAACCATATCACATTTTTTCTATGAGCAGCTTTTAAACGTGTTTTTAAGCAGCAATGTTAACACAATACATTGGCAAGATTTTTGTTGAATCTAAGATAATGTGTCTTGTAATGTAGACTTGACATACTCGGCCTCAGCGAGTTCTCCATGTGTTGATGGGTCTGTTGACATTAGCAGGCAGACGTGGTATTTCATAGCAGGCTGGACAGCACTAATTTGAACCGTACTGGCAGGTCCTGCCATGTCAGAGTGACTCATATTGTCATGTGACAACAAACAACAACAGAAAGACCTTAAAGTTTCAGCCAGGAAATAGCTCATCATTCATCTTTTGTTTTAACTTTACTTGGTATTTCAGAGTAAATGATAATCCATTTTAGGGCTCAAACATCATTCAAACTATAGATTTACATTAAACACAACTAATAGTTTATTGATTAGTTGAGTAAATAAACAGATTAAAGTTGTGACTGTATGTTGTGTTGACACCAAACACAATGCTTTCACACACAAAGTTTTCACACAGCACATCTGCACACAGAAGCTTTGCATTGAGGTGAACTTACACAGCTTCATGTGATGATGTGTGAACATGTGCGAATCTGTGTTTGCTTGAGTTAAAATATAATGCTAAAAAACAATTAAAGGAACACTTGAACAGTTTTAACTTTGAGGGCTGGACTCTAAATCACACCAAAAGGATTGATAATTTTGGTTTCTTGGTTACTTTTTTTTGTCTTTTAATGAAATGAACTTGTTAAAATCTCAGACAGGATTTGATGTTTCCTCTTTTTCACAAGTAAAGTTCAGCTTTGAATAATTTTCTTCACTTTGATTCTTGTTGAACCACTTCTGTGGGCTGATGGAGCTGTGTAGTTCAGCCTCACTTTTAAATAGAGAGGATAAGAAAGGAGAGGGCCTGGAGAAAAGTAAGTGAAATTGTAGAATTTCATGATAAGGTCTTCAAATTATGTTACTGTAACTTGATTCCAGCTCTTCCTCATCCCATTAGCTGTTAGGGAGTTTTATGATTTGATTTTATGGAGCCAAACAGTAGTTCTAATCCATTATACTCAGAAAGGTTGGCAAAAGTAGGTAATGCTCACTGACCAATGATTTGTGATTTTACAGGTCCTTAGCATAAAGATATGGCACACAAAGTATCCTGAATAGAAATCCTGTCATCCTTTCTGTCACGCTTCAGGAATCTCCCACCACAGGCATATCGTTACCTGTGCTGTCACATGATGTCACTCTGATTATGACAGCACTTGCCCAGTTTCAGCTCTAACCGGTATGACTGCGGTTAAAGGAATCCAGTAATAAAGGGAAACCAATTACCAACATTTAATCTATGGTTTCACTAATAAATACCACATAGTTTACTATTTGAAACAGTTGGTATTTTAAATGGTGAACAATAAAGGTGGACAAAAGAAGATATTTGTTACAGATTAAACTTTGAAGTGTTTATGGGTAAAAAAAAAAAACCCAAAACTTAAAGTTGAAAAAAATAACTCGATGTTTGAGTTCAGGCTTCCTTAAGTGACAGGGCTTCTGCATCACGTGACACCTCAGGTAACAACACCTGTGACAGCAGATTCCGTGTGTGTGACAGGAAGAAAAGCGTAGGAGTGGAAGAAAAAAGGGGCATTAACGCCTTTTATTTAAAAGCAGGCAGGACATAAAGTTGTGAATAGATCCGAGCTTACCCGTGCTAATCTCGCTCTCCCTCTCTCCGTCTCTCTCCCCGTGACGTCACGATACTGGGCCGGCTTTGCTGAAACCATAGGAATGCGACACATTTTGAGTTTTTACGGCCGGGAGCTACAGCGTTCCTGTGTTTGTGTGTGTTTTCACGCTGACGCCGAGTGTCTTCACTCGTGTCCACTTCGCTGTGTCTTTAAGTAAAGACAGAGGCGCTTCCTCCGCGGAGCTGAACTGGATTTCTCCGCGGAAGTAACTTTGCGGCTGTTGCGGGGATCCTCTCCGTGTGCTTTCCCTTCGTCCTCCGCTGCGTTTCCGACATGAGATCAGGTGGATAGTGTGTCCTGCTGGATAAACGGAGTACCTGTGCTTTAAAGTGAGTATCCTCCGCTCTGAAAGGCGAAATAAAGGCGTGTGAAATTCCACGTTTATCGTGTGGAAAGCCACTTAATAAGCGCGCTGCTCCTCGCTGGGTTGTTTGCGCTGGAAAGTTAATCCGAACAACGAAACTCTGTTGTTGAAATCTTCCCGAGTGGATTAACTGTGAGTCAGGAAAAAAGCATAATAACTTTATTGTTTGCCTGGTGTGTGTGTGTGTGTGGGGGGGGGGTGAGAAAGCAAGCAGCGAGGGATGATTCCCCCCACCTCCCCCTCACCACCCGCTGCTCCCATTCAAACCTGTTGCTCACCGCTCATGTCTGCGGCTGTCAGGACAGCTGCTGGACCCCGCTGTCCCGCTCATGTGTCTTTCTCTGCACAAGTGTTGGTGACACATGGAGATAAGAGGGGGAGGATGGCGATTCATTGTGAACCTGTGTTTGTGGTAAGAGTTGTGAGGAAGCTTGGTTCAGCGGGAGCTGAACACAAAACGTGAGGAAGTATAATTTAAGCACTGTTTTATTTTAATTTTTTTGAAAAAGATATTAGGCTCCTTTACAAAGGGTAAAATAATGAGTAATAAAACTGTAATAAAATTTAGGGTGAAGGTTCAGATTAAGCAGTTTTTCCCACATGTAAAACATTTAGGCCTTCCACTGCAGGAAGCTCAGTGGGACTGTGATTTTTAATGCTTTTTTTCAAGTGGGGTTTAAATTTAAGCTTAAAATGCATCTTTCTCTATCAGATGGCCAAAAATGTCAGGAAAGTGCAGGATTTCTGGTGAGAAAGGAGACACAGCTGCTTATGCATTTTTCAACTGGAATTATAATTTCTTTTTCTTCTTTTTTTTAAAAGTTTGTCCAGGTCTCAGAGCCTGATCTTACTTCTCTGAAATAGAAGCATGAAAAGTCTTAATAATAGTTGTAATAACCTGTTTCAGTCATGGTCTCAGGGTTGTATGGAGTTTTGTGCATTTCAGCCACTTATTCTGCTTTATTGAGGGCAAAAAGTGCTACAGTAATAGGTTCATGTTCACCTCCTCTGTTGGCCCTGCAGTGATGCTGAAATTTAGACTGTCGTATATAAACTCCGTGTTATGAACAGACTGATGCTGTGAGAGCAGTCAGTGTGCTGTGTCTCTGCACTGCATTTATAAACCTGTGAAACTTTGGGAGAGAAGTACTGTCTTCTCTCTATCTGTGTGCGTGTGTGTGTGCAGTAGTGAGAGTACAGGCTATTAATTATCAGCCCTGATTCTGCAGAAGAAAGCTAATGTAAGCACACCACAACAACAGTGACAACTACCAGCAAACAGCAGAGGTAACCTGAATCCTGCAGTTCGCTTTCTGGTGCTTCACTCTTTAAACCCCCCTCTGTTTCCATCTCACTCCAGAGTTGTTACCTGTGTATTCAGCTTTGGTGAGACAAGGCGTGAGAAATTACCGCCTGACAAACATTCGGGTGAGTTTTTTGGTCTTGGCTGGCATCTCTGCACTCCACCAGTTGCATTGGCAGGTTACCAGGTATCATTTAGAGACCATTTAATACCTCAGCCCTAGAAAATGTGCCTGGCTGTTAAATTTAAAGCATTTATCAGTCATTGTGACTTCATGTAAACATAAGAGTTTCTGTGCTTTAATTAAACATATTCCCACGGTCCAACAGCTTTAAGATAGGTCAGCAATATTTGAAGGGGCCTTCAAACTTGTGAAAACCAAATAAAAATTGAACTGATCTGATATCTAATTATTTGTAAGTTTGTTTGAGGGGTTTTTTTTTTATAGATTGAGGGACTTTTTTACTCCACATTAGCAAAACTGAATGGTCTTACTTGCAAATGTAACTTTCATATTTTCACAATTTATTAACTGCGGCATTTTTTTCTTCTTTGGTAAAGCCAGCGAGATTGTGACATAGTTATACAACAGTATTTGCATTTGTGTTTATTTTTAACTGTTTTATTAATGAAAATGGATATTAGTCTTTAGTTGGTGAAAATGACAATGCTGGTTTCTATGCAGTAAGATCACTGACTAACAAGTTATTACATGGGGTGATGAATATCTGTGCTACTTGGCATAATAGTCTAATTTATAACGCTGCCTTAAAGATTTAGTTTGACTTACTGAAGTTTATCAACACCTGAGTGCCGTAAGTGCATCCTTAGAAAGTTAGCTATGTGAGGTATGTCTGAATGGAGAAAAACAATTAGCTTGGAGGAAGAAAAAACTGTAATGCATGCAGAGCAGATGTCCATAACTAATTATGTCTTTGACGTTCACTAAAGGTTTAAGACAAGGTGGGCCTGCTATAGTAAGAAGAAAGGTGTTAACTCCTCTGTTATCTCCTGAGGTCATGTGTGTCTTCAAAATACATTAATTTTAAACTAAAAGGTTCATTTTTTTTAACCATTGGCTCACCCAGAGGTTACCTTTTTTGTGGCATTTTTAAAGGTACTTTCTGTAATTACCCTCAGGAAAAATATAACATTCACTGGCAGGGGGCAGTGTTTTACCTGTGTGACTGGTGATGTTTCCAGATATGTGTTGCTGGGTTGTTTGGTTTTGTTTTGTTTTTTTATACTTCTGGTTTCATTTCAGGGAGGCTTTGCATTTTCCTAAATAGAATGTAGTGTTAATGATTTGACTGCTTAAATAATGATGGCATTACCTTGTTTCACCATCTTGTGGTGCAAATTGGTATTGCATCAAAGTGCAGCAAAGTGCTAGTGCATGGTTGTATTTGATATCTGTTCTTGATATCTCCTCAAGTCATAGTGGCTGTTTCTTCACACCCTGTCGATAGCTTTAATTAAATTTAGAGAGGAAAAGAATAATACTAATAAAAATTAACTTTATAGTATCTTTCCAACTCAAAATGGTACAATTGTTTCACATATAGGTAAAGCAAAGAGTCGCTGCTACCTGATTAAAAGGAAAATAGACATTTTTGTGTTATTTATGATGAACAGAAATGTATTTTATACTCAGTAACTTCTTAAAAATCAAAGTCCTGGTGATTTCCTTTGATCAGGAAGACTTGAACCTAAAATCTGTTTCAGGTGCTATTTTAGATTTTGCTTTATTCTAAATAACCACTGAAAAATCAGGCTTTTCATACTGCTCCATAGTAAATGGACTGTGACTGCCATTTAGCCAACTGATGTTGTTATAGAAAGAGAGAAGAAGAGAGACATTTGTAAGTTAAATAGAGCCACATCAAACATATGTCTGCAGTACAATCAGAGGGATCATTCCTAACAAATCCCTCTGTGTACTGTATATTTGGATCTGGTGCCAGTTCAGAAGCAGCCTTTCATAGTGCGGTCCCCGTCATTACACCGCCTCTCGATGTCTCTCAGAGTGCAGACCACCCATGATGTACAATACGTGAAACAGGCCAGAGGACAGCAGCTTCGTCCAGAGCTCATCAGCCCGGCTCTGCCCCACTGACCAGACAGGCTTTCTCACGGTTCAGCCAGGCATACAGCAAGGCAGAGGAGGTTAAATTAAGGAGGGGGAGGAGATGGAAAACGCTTAAAGGGAAAAGGAGAACGGGGAGATGGAGATATTGAAGGGAATTTTGGGAGCAGATTGAGAGCTAAATGGCGAGTGGTGGGGAGAGAGGATGGTGAGAGATGGATTTATTTTTTTTTTAGTAGGAGGGAGGGGAAAATACAGGGGAGCTGTAACTACACTGATTGTTGTGTTTAGAGAGGGATGTGCTTGTTTTGCTCAGAGAGGACAAATTATGATGTACTCTAACAGTGTTTGAGGGGGTGATGCAGTGCAGTCCTGTCCCCTTTTACCTATTTGTGACAGCCAAACAATCAAGAGCTCAGCCAAGCAAGACATTTCCTATCCAGCCCAGCTGTGCCAGCCAGAACACAGTCAGGTCCAGAAATATTGGGCCTGTGTAATTCCTAAACAGTTGATGGAGAAAGTCTGGACTTTGTTTTAAAGTCAACTGTGGTGGTAGACAAATATTTATGACCACACCACGTGCTGCCTAGATGTTAGTTGTCCAGTTTATTTAATCCATTTGCACATGTGGGATTGTTTTGGAACGATTTAGATCTCTGATCAAAGATATATTATTAACTTGTTAGGCAAATTTTACTTGCATAGAATGAAATTGCTTTTCAAACAAAGCTCAGTTAAAACTTTTACTCACTTCTGAAAAAACAATTGTTGGCTGCTAAATTATGCAGAGCATTCAGGCACTTAGTTACGTTAACCTCTGGTTGAAGTTCATATCTTTTGTATATTTTCTGTATTCTCTATTTCAACTTTTTTTTAAACAGTAAAAGCTAGAAGAGTGGTGTCTAGTTTGGTCTCCAAACACATTAATTTATGTGTTTGTTTTAGGGCTGTTCGATATAACGATATATATCGGATCGATATTATCGTTTCAACAAAATAAACTGTTTACGGCAATATTTTTCATTATTTTGATGGTCACTGTAGTGGCTATATTAAGTAAAGTTCTCTCTTTCTCTTATATTTTATATAACCACACTACAGAAGAGAAGCGCTTGTTTTATGCGTTGTGTGTCTAGTAAAACCACCGCATGTCTGCTTGTTTATTTTCCACATAAACCTTTCACAATAAAGCTCAAGATCCTGTTGAGACTTTTCAAAATAAACTGAATCACGTGAAAGATGCAGAGTATTTACGGATGAGAAGCAAAAAGAGCCGTCAGATGCTAAAAATAAACCTTAGACTCAAACGTTAGAACAGGCTTTTTCCGCAGCACGCTGTGTGATAAATACTCACAAAGAAAGCGGCTGTTACAAGCCCAGCTGGAAACACAGATGCCCGACATTCACAGAATTTACAGAAAATGTTACATTTTTGTGATTTATATCGTTATCGGACGATAGAAAATATTGGGATATGAGATTTTGGTCATATCGCACAGCCCTAGTTTGTTTTGAGATCAGTGGACTTTTATAGGCCCAGATGTTAAAGAAATATGCAAAGAAAAATGCAACTTCAGCAAAATGTTTTTTTTTTTACTAACAAGCATATTTATTATAACAAGCTTCTGTCAGCCTGCCCCAGGGCAGCTGTGGCTACAACTGTAGCTTGCCTCCACCAGTGTGTGATTGTGTGTGTGAATGGGTGGATGACTGGATGTGTAAAGCGCTTTGGGGTCCCTAGGCAGGACTAGTAAAGCCCTATACAAATACAGGCCATTTACCATTTACCATTTATTTTTGTACCAATAGTTGGAGACTTTTTATGAATAGTACAACAAAAATTTTTAATTGTCACTTATGACTTTGTCTTCCAGCATTCATGAAAAAAGGATAAACAGTCTTTTTTTCATTAATTGTATGTATGTTCTTGTTGTTGCTGCTGCTGCTGCTGCTGCTGTTGTTGTTTTGACCCCTTCCTTAAAGCTGAAACTTAGGGTTTAATTCAGATCGTGTCTCTGTGACGGGAGGAGATCCTTCCATCAACAAGATCTGTCAAGAGGAGGTTAAAGATTTCAAAAGGTGAACATGAGGAACAATCTTTCATGGTTTCACCTTCGTCTTTGGAGTTTTCTCCTTTGGTCTGATTTTGGCAGCGTGTAGCTGAGGTGTTGGCAGGCTGTCAGCTGTCTGTCTTGTAATTTAGTTTAAGTTCAGATCCAGTCAAATCAGCTGTTCACACATCATATATAATAGGAAGTGTGGGTAAAGGCAGGGAGCCTGTATCCCCTTATATAACAGTAGTAGTATTTTTCCATCAATTTTGTCTGTTTGATAAACAAAAATCTACCCGGTTATTCTTCAGTTTAGTGCACTTGAATGCACCGTTTTAAACGCGCTCATTCAGTGTTGTGTGCTGGGATGAATGAGTGACTGACTCATCTCTGTTGTTATTTTGTCCTGACAGGCTTGTGCAGTTATCATCTCCTGATTGAACTGCATGCCTGGACTCACTTGTCCTTTCATGTAAACTTTGTCTTTGCACCCACACACTTAGGTTTGTTCATGCAACAGTGAAGCAACCTGTGAAAGAAGAAAGTTCGCTCTCAAATCAAACGGGATCTCTGAGGTCAGAGCTCCATAATCTGTTTACTGTTTGCCACTCGGCCTTCGTTACTTATGAATCTTATCATTTCTTGGCTCTTGAAGGCAGCAGTAAAATCTTGTTTTTCACCCACAGCCATTTGGCTCAGACCTCCGCATATTTTCAAATGCAGGAGGAAGAAAAAAGCAGAGGATTTGAAAGCCGCAGGGCTCTTTGATTCAAGGCCAGACCGCCATCTACGAATAGGAGATGCTCAATGTCATTATCAGCCCTCATATGTATGTTTTTTGTACTGATTTCCTGTATGTAACAGGCCTTATGTAGGAGTATAAGGTTTGTGTTACTGTAGTGTAGTAATCCTCCTCAGTCTTTTGTCATAACTTTTTATCCTTCCTTGAGGCAGTGCTTTCTTTCAGTTCAGATGCATTGACTGACTGTTTTGTTGTCTCAGCCCAAACACTAATGATAGGCCTCTGTGGTGATTTATTCTCCTCTCCCTGTTGTCACCAGACTCATTATAACTGGAAAGAGGCATTTATCATCCATGTTGTAACTGTGCTGTTGCAAGTCAGTTGCGAGTCAGTTCTGCTAATGGGAATTAAATCCAGAGTTGGGAGCTGGGTGGGGATTCCAGGGAAAAAACTGAATGTGTCTCCAGACGTAAAGCTAAATTTTTTGATTTGGTCAAAAAAAAGTCTGCATGCTTCAGCTTTGCTCACTAAACCTAAAACAATAAGAGTGGCTGTTTTCACACATGACCTCCAGATGCTGTTGTTTGTTTTTTATCATTATTAGCATTAGCACCAGTGTTAGCTTTTCCTGTCTGCTTGTGAAATGCTGACGTGTGGACTCCGTTTCTCGTCTTTTTAAGGTGCTGCAGTTTTTCATGTCATGTTATTTGAACAGAGGCGAGCTCCCAAAAACTGTTTATTCATCCCCTCAAAAGTTTTGTGATCAATATTCATGCGTAGTAGGTCTCACAGTTTTCAGTGTGGGCAATAAGCTTCCAAGTAAAACAAACCACACAGCAACATATTAATGACAGCATTTGTCCATCAGGAACCCTCAACAAGAACTTTTATTGAGTACAGTTTAACCCTCATCCCACTTTCCTGTTCTGATGTGTTAATATTAGCCTAACCACAGCTCTGTAGTTAGCTAGTCCAACATCTCTAACTCCTGATGTGATCATTTTATTGGAGCTGAAGAAATTTGGACCATTTTGTATTTGTTTACTTTTAGGAACTGAATCAGCGTTTTGACTTGGAAATGTTGAAGGCGACAGACTTCTAATCTAATTCCTCCTGACCTTCTCCAGTCATTCATACAGAGACATGAACATAACAAGCGCTTCTTGTACAGATGTCACTAAAATTCATAGAAGAGAATAAAAAAATAGGTTAATGACCTATCTCTTTCTGTTTTCATCTTAGTTCATCTCTTTTCCAATGGAATTTGTGTTTGATAATCCTGTTGAGAAAACTGAGAGAACAGCTTTGCATATATAAATCACAGCTGATCTCTGTCTACCATTCATTTCATTAGATTTTTTTATCCTATCAAGAGGAAATGGCCTTTTTCAGACACATTCACATTACTGGAAATACTTGGTTTGTTTTAAGGGGAAGCTTCCTGGATAGAGTGCGCGGGAGGTAAAACACATGACGCTCGTTTACTCAACCGCTATCTACACTATTCTCACATGCACCACATGTCAGGAGCTGTCGGCTTTAAGATCCGCTGCATCCCATCTGACTGTGTTGGGAATTCACCTGCCTCAACCTCCCTTAAATAACTGCATACTTGTCGTAGACTTGTGACATGCTCGGAGTTCCCACTCGATTTCATTTTTGTTTATATTTGTCATGAGTTGCATACATGGCTTTTTGACGGTTGTAATCGTCTCTTGTCTTTCACATTTCTCTTGTTTCCTGCTTCACTGATCCGACCTCTGGTAGCTAGTATCATGCTGTTCTTGACAAATACCTTCGAGGTGCTCTGCCACTATCTTTTTGTGGAAGACGTATATGTTATACTGCAGGTGTCAAAGGGGGGGAAACAGACAATAGCAATAGTTTCCAGTTCCTTTATAGCTGTGCTTTCAGTCCAGATGATATATAATCTCTTCAGCAAATTCAGGATTTACCTCAGTCTCTCCTAGTTAGACCTCCCCGGGACCTCCTTAGCTTGTGTCTTCTGACACAAAGGAGCAGTGTCTCTGCTGCGAGCTCCTCATCCAATCTCTGAGGATGAACCCAGCAGACTCGTTTTTGTGTAACTAAGTGGAGCTCATGACTGGGGATACACTAATCCAACTTTTTCCGGTTGAAATGTGATGCCAATACCTTGGTTTTGATTATCTGCTGATACTGACTTCTGATCCAGTACTACTGTTAAATAATAAACTTTGTTCCTCACCAGGAGGAAGATTCTGGGAGTTGTTCCTTAGGGTGTAAGGAAACATCAAGCTAAGGTTAAAAATTATTTTCGTAACTAGGTAAAATAAAAGCTATTCATTAGTAAAATATTGAAGTAACCACAGTACCAAGAGGAAGCTGCATCGGTTTCTCACACTCCATCTTCCCATCAGTTGTGAATATGATGCTGAGATACTTGAACCTCCTCTGTTTTTACAGCTCCCGCTCATCCCTAGCACACAGGGAACCTTTAACAAGAAATAATACTACTATAAGTACTAATATAAGTACTACTGCAGTAAATCAATGCAGTGAGCACGCAATGACTTTGTTGTTTTGCTGTTTTTCTTCCTTCTTCGTCGGTTTTATTTGACACTTTTTTTCTTATGCCAACGTTGATCCTGATTTATTTTTCTGTGCTGATGTTCTGTGTCTGTGCTGCGTCGTTGGCTCTGAACCTCTCATTTCTCGGTGTGTTTCTGGGCGGGTCTCACTTCACTTCAAACGTTCCTGCTGTGAAAGACTTTATTACCACAGCAGCCTGTGAGCTCAGCAACATGACTCATGCCCTGTTCACTTGTGACCCACCCAGATCACCCTCTCAATCGCCTCACCCCGCCCTCTATCTCCCCATCCTTACATCCCAGCATCTTTTTCATCACTTTGTTTTTGACTTTCTCCTTTTTTTTTTTTTTTTTTTGTTCTTTTCATGAGCAAATTGAACCAATGAGCACAGTATTTTGTAGAAAGCAGCTGCTTTTAACAGGCCAGCTGAGTCATTAC
Organism: Oreochromis aureus; assembly: GCF_013358895.1. Taxonomy (NCBI): domain Eukaryota; kingdom Metazoa; phylum Chordata; class Actinopteri; order Cichliformes; family Cichlidae; genus Oreochromis; species Oreochromis aureus. Next base: position 5,318,252 of record NC_052955.1, on the reverse strand, counting down.
ATACTCAGAATCCTTCTTGTGCAATGAAGCCGTGTAAGATTTTACTGTCTTACTATAAATATACGACATATGAATTTTTTCTTAGTCATCAACTCTCAGAGTGGTGATGGTACAGAAACCAGCCAGACAATGAGCTGTTGGATTCTGACCTTTGCCTATCACTTAAACTGTTCAACTAAACTAATAATTAACATGACTAATAATGAATAACCAGAACTGCAAAAAGACAGTGAGGAGTAATGCCAGTGCTGAGAGGGAGAGGGAGCCATCAGACTCTACCTTCTGTCTTTATAAGCAAGCAGAGGATCATTTGCAGCAAATTACAACGACAGATGCTGAATGTTGCTCTTAGAAAAAAAAAATCACACAGAAGAAAATAAGATTTTGCCTTTTAGATTGTGATATTTGGAGTGGGTTTAAAATTTATTTGGTTCAGCATATCTGTCTACTTTGGGGGTGTGTAGTTCAGAAAACATTTACTGTGATTTTAACATTTTTTGCACTGCTTCAATTAAGTACATCAAAAAAATCATCAGGTTATTTTGCTGAGGTAGGAACTTTTCAGATTTGACTTTTTTAAATATGTAATGAGCCCGCTGCTCCACCTCATCTGTCATTCACCTGCTTTACCTGATTCCCCTGCTTAACTACAGGGAGTGTCTTTTTCATACTGGATCTAGACTGCTGTTTTCTAACATATGCTGGTTTTTGTTTCAGTCAACCACAACAGCAGGTGATTTTATTAAGGTCACTAACTAAGTGTAGACATCTTTCAAACATGAGAAAGCTTCATTGGCGGGACAGATTGCCAGTTTATTACAGGGCTTAAAAAGTTTTTTTTTCCACTTGCAAGATCAGGTGAGCCTCACGTGGGCCTGTGCTCATGTTGTCAAGTATCAGGGGCACGTGGAGGCTTTTTCTGGGAGCAGGATGGCAGAACCCTCAGCTGAAGTAAAGAGCGAGTGTCAATCCTGAGTGGGGCCTCACAGTCCTTCCAACAAGTTAAATATCGAAAATATTAAAACCACTTCTTTATTCCAGTCTTCTTATAGCCATCTAATATCAGTCCTCAAGGAAAATGTAGCAGGATGAGATAAAGGGCGTGGGAAAAGTTCTGAGACCTCCTCCCACTCGCACACAATGATAAGTTGAAAACACAATTATTTTTAAGTGATAAGTGCAGAATCGTGTATTCGTCTGTTTTATCTGGCATAATGTGAGCTATTAATGGCTCACTGCAGAGCATGTACGTGACACGCCGCCGAGGCTGCCAAAACTGGCCAAAAATCACATTTGATTAATGGTTAAAAAGAAACAGGATTTTGAATTGTTTGACTCTCAATTAACGTCCACAAGAGGCCAAAGCAGTGCAACAAAAGACTACTCGTTTAGTATTTTTGTTTCAGCCTAATCATGTTTTTTTTTTAAAAAATTGAGTCTGTCTCCAAAAACACATGCGAATTTACACTGACAAGCAAAGCAAAGATTTATTTTTTTTTTATGTTTCAAATAAAAATATCTGCTAAGAAAATATTGTTTGATATTTCTGCCGAGGTTGAAGCTCCAGCAAGTCTTACTGTGTAGAACATCTTTATTATTTGACTGATCGGTTTCAGTTTGTGGACTTCATCAGGTTCATCATAAATATGATAAATTAAAAAAATTACTTAAAGAGAGCCACATGGGAGTGTTTAAAGAACAGGTAAAATCAACAGAACACATGATAAAAGGAGCTTAATCAAACATACGATGCAAATTAAACCCGAGTCATTTTAAAACCATGACAAGAAAATTTAGAATTTTAGAAAGTCATTCATTGAGAAGACTTCATCCACAGCCTCTAAAACCCTTAAATGAGATGTGACTTTTAAAGCTTGACAGCAGTTGTTTTCGAGCGTCGCTGCCTGTGAGCATGCACGTGTGATGTGTTTTACATATTTTACTTGGGAGTTTTACATTTGCATTTTCTCCTCACTGTTATTTTCTGTTAACCTTCATCCCTTTCCTCCTTCCTCCACACAGGTCTGATGCTCGGCCACAGCTGCCATCATGTTTGCCAAAAAGAAGAAGTCTCGTATCCAGATCTCAGCTCCGTCCAACTTTGAGCACCGTGTGCACACGGACTTTGATGAGCAGGAGCAGAAGTTTGTCGGGCTGCCGCGGCAATGGCAGTCACTCATCGAAGACACGGCGCAGAGGCCCAAACCCTTTATTGACGCGACCATCATCACTACTGTAGAACCGCGAAAGGTGAGCGGAAATCAGAGATTGAGTTTATCATACCGATTCTTTAGTGACAGATGATCTGAAATATTCTCGTGATTGTAGTTTTCAGTCATTTTTATACAAAAACAACATACACTGCCAACCTTGTAACCTGCTAACTTTACAGATTGTAATGCATTCTCTCTTCTGTTTTTTTTAAAATCTCCAGACCATCGTACGCGGCAGCAGGATGGGAACAGAGTCTCTAACATGGCTGCTGGATGAGTTCGACACCATGTCCGTGACTCGCTCCAACTCCCTGCGGCGAGGGAGTCCTCCCACGCACCCTCGCAGGGACTCGAGCTCTTCAGGAGGAGGTGGAGGGCAGGAGAACGGAGATCCTCAATACAGACACTACTCAGACAGACAAGACAGGTGAGACAATGAAGTACAGCTCCCCGTGGAGTGATAATCATGCACATTTGCCGCGTTCCTAATTCCTCAGAAGTTGGATGCCGAAACTGTTGCGTGCGTTCCGGTAAAGTCGAAAAAACGGAAAAGCAGGGTAGAGCAATTCGTCCATTACTACCAATACAGCATAATACAAAACACCACTGCAGCACATTCATGGATGCATCCTAATCACTGGACAATCCATGGCTTATTTAGTGAGTCACAAATGACAACTCAGAAATTAATACTGTTTACATTCACTGCCGCTATCTTGGATTGTTAACTCGGGGTTGATGGGGCTGAGATAAGGGGGGTGTTCCAATTCTGACTTCCTCTGGAAGGCACCGTTACTCCCTACACACCAGATGTTTTCAGGACCAGCTAAATAACTCTTACTCATGAATATAGGATTACTTAATTAGATTAGTTTAAGACAACTACAAGTTTAAGTCTACAAGTACGAGTGAAGAAACTTAGTGAATTGTCATGAAATCTAAACTATACTGAAATGTTATTGTGTACTTACCAGAAATGTTCTTATATAGTTTAAGTAGTTTTAGTGTTTTAAGTTTCATTTTTTTTATTACTCTGTTTATGTTTTGTTTTGTTTTGGGTTTTTTTTTTTTTTTATTATGTGGCATTTTTTCAGGTTGTCTGCACAGTCATGTAGACATCCCAGTCTCAATAAACATCTGCACCAGAGTAAAACTAAAGACATTTTCTGTGTTTGTTTATTTTGTCTTATTTTATTTAAGTGCAAAATCTTGTTTCAGATAATTGCTTTTCCATCTTTTTTGGTGGAATAACTAAAATGTATACCACACCGCTTTTTAGTTTTTTCACTCAACTGAAATGACCTCCGTTTACAAAAATAATTAAACAGAAAGAAAACTATACGGGAAATGTCTTTGCTTTCGTTCTTCTTGACACAACCTGCCTAATGAGGCTTCAGTCCTTTTGTTCATTCAGATTTGGCATGTCAACATGACTGTGAGTCATCTGCCTTCACTGCAAGCTATGTTTATATTGTAAAGTCTATTTTGAACTGACAAACACCCTCTGTAATAAACTGTAATAAATAAAAATACTAAAACTGAACATTTTCAAACAATAAAAACTAAACTGGAAACGACTTGAAAATAAATAAAATGCAAAATAAAGGAGAAATGCAAATTAATTAAATAATATAAAGTTATAATATATCTGTTCTGTATTTACATTTGTGTTGATGTGATTTTCAGAGACCGACCCAGACAAGACCAGCAGAGCGGAGGTGACCCCCGCCACCAGGGTCAGCGTGGGGTCCGTCCTCCTCAGACAGATGAGGTGATCCAGGGCCGCCCCCAACAGCAGCCCCGAGGCCAAGAGCCCAGCAGAGCCCAGAGGGACAGACAAGCCCCCCCTCCTCCCCCTCACAGAGACAGACAGCCTCGGGACAGAGACCAGGTAGAGACGGAAGAACCTGGCTTCACATTCACGGCTGTGTTATTATTTTTAAGGCTCTTTGATGCTCAGTTCTTGCTCAGTTTTCTTCGGATTGACTCCCCCCTCACAAACAGAAGGCGTCATCACATTTACCCAAAAGTAGAGGAAAAAAATGTTGAAACTGAGAGAAGAGTAATCTGAAGCCATTTGCTTCACACTGATATCATGATTGGAAATTTGAGCATGTTTGACATGAACATTGTAACAAAAGGTCGGTTGTGGTTCAGTTTGACCCCTTGCTCCTTTAGCCCACATACTCTCGCAAAATAGTAATTCTTATAGTTGCTTAGCCACAGAATTAAACGCTGTATGAATGTGTGTGAGTGGGTGAATGAGGTTTGTAGTACGAAGTGGTTTAAGTGCTCAGAGTATAAAAGCACTTTGTAAGTGCAATTCCATTCACGATTTATAGTAAATATTATAGAAAATAAAAGCGCAACAGGCAGTACAAGCACCTCCTCTCTGTTGGTCTCTCTTTGAATACTTCCCATTAATTTACTTTCTCTGGATCTTTCCTTCTCCTCGGGATCATGGGGCTCAGCGGGATCAGCCTGGTGACCATAGGCCAAAGTCCAGCTACGTGGCACGGGACGGCAGTCCTCAGTCTCCCAGGGACAAGAGGCCTCTCTCAGGACCCAACATACGCACCCCAAATCTGCCAATGTCTGAGGGAGTGATGAAAACTGCTCAACAAGCCACACGGCCGTTTAACACATACCCGCGGACAGAGAGCGATGGCGGACGCAGCCCCACAGGACAGGTAGGGGTGGGAAACCTCAGGGAACCAGTGATAAAATCACAGACATGTCTAAACTGAGCCTGCTGGCAGATCTCCGGATCAGATTTAGCTACCTTCTTTGTGACAGACACTCATGCACCTCACATCCAGGGAGTAGGAAGATATTGTGACAGAAAAGCTTCATTTAGATTTTATAATTTTGTTCTTTGGCTCCCTTTTCCAGGTGGGTCGACACCATGAGTCCTCACCTCAGAACGGCCCCTCTAGCGGCTCCGTCCGAGGTTCCTCTGGCTCAAAGCCCCCTATAAGCCACCCACACCCTCATCACTCTTCCCACCCCATCCTGGCCCCTGAGTCCTCCCAGCTCCCGCACACCCCTCACCCCAACGTTCCAGCCCCACGACCCCCGGTACCGTCTGGGCCCGCTGCATCGGGTGCTCCTCCTCAGGGCCGCTCACCACAGAGGGAACCCCAGAGAGTTTCCCATGAGCAGTTCAGAGCGGCGCTGCAGATGGTGGTCGATCCGGGCGATCCGCGGACCTACTTGGATCACTACATTAAGATTGGTGAGGGCTCCACAGGGATTGTGTGTATTGCTACGATGAAAAACACAGGAAAACTGGTCGCCGTGAAGAAGATGGACCTGAGGAAACAACAGCGCAGAGAACTCCTCTTCAATGAGGTAAAAGATCTGTTTGGCAACTCAAAAAAGTCAGAATTAACATGCCAGGTTATGGCAAAAACGTCATAAAAGTAGGGAATGTAGAGCGTTTGGTTATTCCAGTTGGCTCGTCTACTCTGCACTGTTTACTGCACTGACGGCCATTGCCTTAACCAGCTGTGAGGTCACTGATCTCTGGACGTCTGTAATTTATTTATTTTATAAAAACTGACACAAATCAATGTATGACGTTGCTGGTGGCTTTTATTTGAAAAGCCACTATGGTAAACATACAAACCTAGAAAAGTTGGGACACCGTCTTAAATGTAAATAAAACCAAAATGCAACTTCAGTCAGATTCATTTACATTTTTGTATATTTAAAATTTATGAAGATAAGTTTTTAACACAATAAACAATCAAAATTTAACCCAGTTTAATCAGCATGGTTAAACACAGTCAATACAAATGTTGCGTTTGTTTTTCAGAGGCATTCAGAAAGCTGGCTGAACCAAAGAGGAGACGAGATCTTTCTCTGTTCATACAGATCTGTTTTTTTTTAATAGTCTCAAATCTAAAAATAATATTTGATGCTTTCCTGACACCAGCGCATTTTTCCAAACATAGATTTTTATGTTAATACATCAGAGTGGTAAGAAATGCGTGAAATCTCTCCCCACACTCGATTCAAGATAAAACCAATAAGTAAGAAGTCGCCTTTAGACACATCTCATGAGTCTGCGCTGCCAAAGGAAGCGTTGTGGGGTTCACACTCCATCTCGCCTTCGCCTCAGTTGCAGATTTCCACCTTGGATTTTAAACACTGGACTACCTTCATGAGTGACGAGGCAGGGCTTCAGTGCAATCAAAGTAATGTGATGATCCTACCTCTCTGTGTGGTAACTGCAGGTGGTGATCATGCGGGACTATCACCATGAGAACGTGGTGGAGATGTATAACAGCTACCTGGTGGGAGATGAGCTCTGGGTCGTCATGGAGTTCATGGAGGGAGGAGCGCTCACTGACATCGTGACACACACAAGGTGAGAGAAACACTTTATACATCAGTCATTTATGCAGGACCTCGCAGTATTAAATGGCTATAATAATAACAATAATAAGAGTAAAAATCCAACTGTCTATTCATTTTCTTAATCACTGAGCCAGTTCAATGTTTACTGAGTTCTTCCAGCAACAATATTTGATATTAATTACCAATATATACACACACTAAACCTTAATTTATGCTTATGCAGTGAATATGCGTAGAGCCTATGTAAGTATCTGGCACTGATGCAAGCATGTTTGCACATGTTGATCTCCATGTTTGCTGTATGACCAGTAGCGAGGCCGTTCAAGGCTTTCTTAGTGATTTAATAAAGTCTCAAAATGAATACAAACTTTAGCTGTAAGGCAGTGAAGTGAAGCAAGAATAAAGGTGACGTTAGCTAGTTTCTGTTAGCTTAGCTTCTGTGTTCTGGACCAATTAAAAACAAGCTAATGAGGACTGAATGCTGGAATTTAAGTGGGAGAAAATTAGTTCCAAGTTACTGACTGTATAGATTTGGTTTTCTGAAATGTTTGCTAATTGAAAGAAACCAAAATACTTTAGGCATTGTACCCATTATATTCCTTTTTCATAAGCTTTAAGCCATTTAAGGCTGCCCCTTATTAAGTTGTTCGTTCACCAGATATGATTTCCACCATAAGGGGGCGCTGTCTCCTATCTATTCAGCACAGAAACATACTGCTTTACAGTAGTCTGTGTCATTTTACGTTGTTTTCCATGCAACAGGAGTGAGAGTGTTTGGCAGACTGAATCTTCTAAGTCTAAAACACACATAGGGGCTCATAAAGTAAATTTGGATTGGTGTGATGGGAATATTTTAGTCATGTCACGTAAATAATTTCTGTCCCTCTGAAAACATTTAGGTAATACATCATGTAGGATGTGCTAGTTTCACCACCCCATCTTGCTGTTTTTATATGCGGAAATGTTTAACAGTAACAGACCGATAAGCTGCATGAGCTAATGAAACAGTTATAGGTCTTATTTACCAGAGTCACTGAAATCTTGTGCTGGCAGGTGGTTATTTTAGGCCTGGAGACTTGCAGTACACTGATGGAAACTGGGTAAATGATGACAATAAAGAGGAAGCCAATTTGCTCGTTAGTTTACTGAAATAGAAACGTTCAAATTCATTAACATATGACCAGAGAATAGTGAATAGGGTTTAAGCCCAGCTTGTGAAAATGCTAACAAACTGTGCTGATTGTCGTAGGTCAGAAAATGTGATGTTGTTTAAGTAAACAATGATTTGTTTGCTAATTTTCACAGTTTAATCAGATAATTTAATTTCATGTTATTTGGAACTGACAGTGTTTTGGCTTTAGTATCTCTTAAGGTTGTACTAAAAGAGGTCTTTAAGTCTTAAATTGCACTTGTGTTTGCATGTAGACACCCTGTGTGATGCACATTATTGTAGCTCAAGAACTTTTCACTCCTGACTGTGAACTGAATCACAAAAACTGGTGTCTCTGTTTGTCTGCAGGATGAATGAGGAGCAGATCGCCACAGTGTGTCTGTCTGTCCTGAAGGCGTTGTCTGTCCTTCACACACAGGGTGTGATTCATAGAGACATAAAGAGCGACTCCATCCTCCTCACTCATGATGGACGGGTATGTACTACACTTCTGTAAGAATCAGTTTAAGTTCCTGTTTTGCAGTGTAACACTCAATAAAACTTCTCTGGAAGGGACAAGCGTTCAGATGTTGTCAGCATTTTCCACAGAATTAAGTTGTATTGCTCTACCATTGCTCTGCCATGTGCATCTGTAAGTGCAAAAAAACAAAGTCATAGTACTGTATACGCTTTGTGAAAATAAATATCAGCAATAATCAGCTGACTTTCATGTCAGTTCCTCCTATGAAAAGAACTTTACTTTACGATGATAACCTCATCCAGCTCTGCAGCCTCAGTGAGCTCAGCGTGCGAACTGGTTCTCCAAATGCTCTGGTTTCTGGTTAGAGCGACCCTCTAGCTCACAGTCGGATTTCCCAAGCAGAACAAAAACTATCTTGTGAAGGATGGTGGGGTTTGAGTCGCTGAATAAGAGAGCAGCTAAATGCCACTTGGTAATCTTGCCGGTGGGGAAGTGCGATTGGCAGTTGTTAGCTGGTTTGCAGGGACTCACCTTTCAAAATAATTTTGAGGGAATTAAATTAAAACCTAAACAATTAAGAACTGCTTTAAATTACATATGAAAGTCTGCCATGTTATATGTTAATAATTTGACAAGAGTAAAGTTTTTTTCCATAGAACCAAACAGTTTTTTATGTTGGAGGAACGCAAGAGGAAACCCCAGCCAGCTGATCGGTCAAAGTTTCACAGGAAGGTGAATCATATAGTTCTGTTTTTAAAACAATGGCCTCACACTTGTGGTTTTATGTCAGACCACAAAGTAGTTGCTGAGAAAGCAACTTTTTTAGCAAAAGACTGTAACAGACCTTTTATCGCCAAGCATCTTCTATTAGTCACACCAAGAAGAGCACAAATATCGTAAATCGCAACTTGTGCATGTCTAAATGTAGGCTTGCACATGACCGTTGTAGTATCACCAGAGGAGATTAGTTTCCCCTCAGACCTTTGTATGCCTCGGCAGTGCTTGCAGAGGGCTGGAGAGCCCGTCGATAGACAGAACTCGCTGACCTCCAATCTGAGCGTTACTGGGCTGGGACAGCTTGAATTAAAACTTGTCCTCCACTCGATTATGTGGGTCAAAATGACAGAGCCTTCTATGACAGGGGTGTTGTTTCTCTGGTTCTATGATCACTGAGCTCTCCAGCCCCACCATCAGTTCCCTTACTGGAGTTTGCACAGTTTTTTTTTAATGTGGTGCACTTTCAGTTTAGCAAGTGTAACCCAGGTGTTTTTTTGTTTTTGTGCAGGTAGAATGTACAGATTTCCCCTAAACACATTCAGCAGCTTTTTGACCACCTGCACAGAGCAGGTGGTCAAAAAGCTGCTGAATGTGCTTGTGTAAATATGTCTGTTCAGTACGGGGCTGTACATAATGGGCAACTTGTGGGCTGCAGTTTTTTGGGGGGAATTTTTTTGTTTACTCATTTGTATGTTGAGTGTCTGATTAATCTGTCACAGGAAACCATTTTGAATTAAATAAAACACGTTAAGCGTGAAACTGTCAGTTGATGAGGTAAAGCTTTGTTGCCGGCTCACCTCTCCATAGGTCTCTTTGAGGATTAAGACTTTTAGGAGTTTGGGCTTATGCTTGACGTTGAGGTGAAGGCGTTTGGTACTTAGTCATGATGGTTAAACTTCGTGATTAAGAGATGTGAAAAAGCATTAATGTCAAAGCTAGCCAAATATACATGCCCGCGTATGTACTGCACACGGAGTGGAGCAGGCAGCAGTCACTCAAATGGAGAAAAAGTGTTTTGGTAAAATAAAAGAAAACCTTCATCCAAATACTGTCAAACTTGCCATTGCCTTGAATCCAGCCTGCACCAGTATACCTGCCACGTTGAAAGTGTATTAGATATATAGAAAGGGCAGAACAGACAGATGTAGAGATATTCAGAGTAGAGATGAGTTTGAAATGTCAACGACGAGGAGTTTTCAAACACTTCAAACAAGGGAAGAATAGAAATTTCAACCCACGCCAGTATTCATATCCATGTAAATCACTTTTATGTAATAATTTCCTTCCCTTTAACAAAAAGGCTGTATCTCCTATTTAAAAAAAAATCTTTTTATGCTTAGTTTAATTTTAAAATTATTAATTATTAGCTAGTTATACAGTGAGTACAGTTGAAGTAAGACTCTTTTCTATTTAAATGTGAGGGTGGAGGTTTCCCAGTAAACCATTACTTAAGCAGAATGCACTAACCACTAATATTAATAGCATTATCTGAGTTTTTTTCTGCTGTAGTGCATCACACTGTCTGCTGTGAGAAAGGACTGTGGCATGCGCCCATAGTGGTGCAGCTTTATCGTTTCTACTTAAATTTTATCTCTCGGGGTGCAGAAACTCTGCAGGATGCACTGCAGCCACTGACAAAACCAAGCCCACTTCTTGCACGAGTTAAAATAAAATGGCAGCTAGAAAAAGGAACCAGATGCCTTTTAACCACTACTGCATCTGAGACAGATGCCCAATCGCTTCCTGCCTGGTGACAAGCAAGTTTCTGCTTTCTACAGAAAATGAAACCACAGTTAAACCAATAAAAAAAGGAACTCATCCTCTGGTGTGTCATAGTGTGCGCACACACACACACACACACACGAACTGTGCCTCTAAAACTGAAGAACTTTGCAGGTTCTGCTGACTTAATGTTTTAATGTCACTGCTGCCAGAATTTTCTCACATAGGATAAGTTGATGTAACCGTGATGCTGAATGCCTTCACTGTGTGTGCTGTAGCTCTTGCATCACAACATGAAAAACAAAAGTCTGCAGAAATCCGCACACATTTCTTCATAGAAGACGAGGCTCTGTATTTTGTATGACGAAATGCCCCAAAATCAGTTCCTCATTAGAAAAGTTTTTTGTGCTGTTCCTGTAGAGAAGTGGCTGCCGTGTATTTCTGGCGTCGTTACACCTGCAGTTTCTCCTGGCATTGTGATCATCGTCGTTTGTAATCCTGTTCACATCTCAGTTAATAGCTCATCAGCACAGAACAACAATTTGCCATATTATACATTAAATTATTAAACTGCAACTCAGCAGTTTGCCACCTTTCCTTTTTTTCATGACCTCATAATCATCTTTGATCTAAATTCACACCCCTTCAGTCAGAAAGTGCAGATTCAGATCACGGATGCTAGGCTGTCTGTAACAGCTGTTAAAGCTGCAATCAAGACCACACGTTTCTTTGTAACTCTTCAGCCCTGCAGGGCCGAGTTGGCCCACCGCTTCTTAATTCATGTTTAATAATTAGAATAAATTCCAGTGAGAGGAAACCTGCTTATACAGTGTAGTGCGTATATATTATACACAGACGGAGGTCTTTGCTGAGCCTCTTCTGAGAGCGTACTTGCTGTGCAAGTCACACATTTGATGCTACTGCATAAACCACGTTGCACTTGATCACATCTGATGAATGCTTGTGGGTTGATGTCTTTATGAGCTGTGGTTTCGCCATCCCCTCGGCCTCCAGATCTATGCATGACCAAGCGTTTGTCTGCAGTGACACCAAAGCGCTTTGTCTACTCTGTCGTGAGACAGATAAAGCACCTGCCAGCTCTGTTTAATCTTCCTGTGAGACTCTGTGTCCACAGTTTGCTGCAGTAGAATAAAATGAGTAAACCTGCTTTAACATGGCAGAAATGTTTCTATTGTAATGTCTCCAGTAGTGTTTTGGTAGCTCTAATGACCTTCAGATTGTTTAATTTATTATCTGTATGGTGTGTTGGCTAGTTTTTCAAACACTGCAGATTCTACAAACACAAAGTGTTAGTTTATTATCATTATTATTATTATTATCATTATGACTATTTTAATTTCATCTTTGGGAGGGGAAAGGCTCTAAGGCAGGGATTACACTTGCTTACTGACACAGATGGACACCACACATGAGTCATTCCTATTCTCCTTTTTTTCCAAGTAGACTCGGAGTCCATCTGTAGGGTTCGTGTTGGTTCGCTATAGTTCTGTTGGAGAAGTCCTCATGGTCCCAAAAAACTGGTGGGCACGCAGATGTTTGCATGCAGCCTTGTGCTCAATGTCTGATGAGTAAATTTACATCACTTGGATGCAAAAACTTTAACACCCACACAAATCTTCATCACCATCTGACAAATCTTATTAGTCTAAATACTGAATGCTAGTTGAAGCTCAGAGGAGTCGCAATATAAAATACTCACCCATACAGCACTAAAACTGAAAGCATAACTTCCATACATGTCTAAAGACAGCAAATGTATGAAGGGTGGCAGGTCCTGTAAATGATTTTCAAAAATAATATTTTTCTTTATCAGTATAATAATAAACAGTTATAATGAAAAATAAACCCCCACAACCTTCTTAGAGGAAACAAGTTTCAGAGTATAACCAAAAATAAATAATTTCTCACCGTTTTATTGCCTGTAAACCAGCTTTATAGTTAAAAACATGGCTCAGGTTAACATGAGTCTAAAGTGGCATGTCTAAGGAGTAAATTTCCCAGATTGAAGATGATGTTGCACTTCTGCAGAATAAATTGTTTCCCGTTGTAAGCAGAGGATGTCATGCACCATCCTAGTGATAAACTATGCAGTCATTTTATTTCCAGTATCTGTATTAGTAGTTAAAGTTTCAGTAAATTAAAAAATCAAGTCAGAGTGTCATCTGTTAGCACTCTGAATGAACCTAAACGGGTTACAATAAAACAAGAAGCACTGATGTGCATGCAGGCTTTGGGGGAAGTAGCGGTCTGCTTATTTGAAAACCGTAGTTTGAAGTTCTCTGGGTGGTCTCGTTCTCTCACAGAGCGCTTCCTGTTGGCAGCTGTGGTGTTTTGGTACTGGGCTGGGTTTTACTTGCTGCTTGTGGTTTGGCCTGCCAGGGGAAGCAGAATCAGCCAAGCCTGAAGCATTTCTCGGCAGAGGGGCGGGAGTGTTTGTTGTGTCTGAATGCACCTGCGTGCTGAGCAGTGCATTTGTGTGATGGTTTCATCTTCCTACAGTAAGGCCAGGCAGTGGGTTTTTGTTCTGGGTTGTGCTGTATCGTCTGCTGGACGTGGAGCTCAGTGACCAACATGTTCACGTCTGTGTATGGTGGTGTTCACACATGTGCAGTGTGCACCACTTCTCCTAACAGGCCGTTTCATTTCTCTTTATGAGTAATCTGAGCCCAGCAGCCAGCCAGTGTCTTGAGTATGCAGCCATGCAGAAACTTTCTCTGAACGAGGTGTGGATGGCAGCGATGCCTGACTGTCATGAGGTCATGTGTGGTTCATCAGATAAACTGTCTGAATATTTATTTTTATGCGGCTGAAACAGTAAACCGATAACCATTCTGGCTCTGTTACCAGGAATCTGTCATCTAGTATCCAAATGGTGTTTTCCACAGAATCAGATTGTATATGAGTGCATCATGCAGGCAGGAAAGTATACCCACACTTATCTAAACAAATGAATGAATAATTGCACATATATAAAGACACACACACACACACACTTGGGGAACTTCGAAATTCAGTCCACTAACTCCACCATCCTAATCTGAAGGTAGCTGCAGTCTTAGCCTTTGGTGTCTATCTGACCCATAGCCTGTATGTAAAGGATGTAACGTCCGGTTATGACAGGTGCCCAGCTGGGATCACCTTGACTGTATAGAGGTTTTGGGGAAAACATGCCTCAGCTCTCTGCCTCTGTAAACTCTTATGGGTTTATTTGTTAGTTTTTATTGAACTGAGTGAAAACGAGGGATGAACCAGGATATCAACATTGGCTCAGTATCATCCCTTCTTTGGTCAGATTGTGTGGAGAGCATCAGACTTCATCCATCTTTTAATACAGTCTACACTCTGACTGTAGAGCAGCCACTAGGTGGGGAAACATGACACAGGAAGTGCTGGAGCTAGCTGTTTAGCAACAACAGAGCGTTCAAAATAAGAGCTATGGGGACTGTCCACAAATAGACTCAAAATGAGCACGAGCTGCTCGCTCAAGTAAAGTCTGTTTGTGAAAAGCTGCAGAAAAATGTTTGATGTTAACAATAATGTTCCTGTTTCTTCTTGTCTTCTTTTCCTCCTTCCTCTCCATCTGCAGGTGAAGCTGTCCGACTTTGGTTTCTGTGCACAGGTGTCTAAGGAAGTGCAGAGAAGGAAGTCTCTGGTTGGAACTCCATACTGGATGGCACCAGAGCTCATATCCAGATTACCTTACGGACCAGAGGTAACACTCTGGCTGTGTTGTCTGTCAGGATAAACCTGTATTTTTGTCTCCACCCGTCGCTGACGGTCTCTCCTCTCTGTGTCCAGGTGGATATCTGGTCTCTGGGTATCATGGTCATAGAGATGGTGGATGGGGAGCCACCGTACTTCAATGAGCCGCCACTCAAAGCCATGAAAATGATTCGAGACAACCTGCCACCCAAACTGAAGAATCTGCACAAGGTACAGAAACAGAAGAGGGGGCAATAAGCTGAAAACACCAGGAAAAAAAAACAGACAGATGAGCTTTTAATAAAACCAGCCTTTGTATGAAACACAGTTGGCAGAATTTAGTGTTTCGGTTTCCCCTTAGTGACAGAAACACAATCAAAAGCACAGCAATTTATTTTAGTTTCATATGAAAGCAGAACTTCTGCTTCCACAAGAGGAAGAATGGAGTGGTGGTGTTAATGGCCACTGCTTTGCACGGGTGTGATTATAATTTGCCCTTATTTTATTGTTGCATGAGCAAAATGACATGCAAGGTGAAAGGAGTGTTCAGTAATCTGCAACATGTGATTTCTGCTTAGTGTCATCAAGCAACAATGGCAGAAGTTATCTGTGACCTGGCTCAGGTCCTGGTGCTGATGCCACCACCTGAACTAAAGAGTCCCCAAAAGTTGCTTCTGTTCATCTGGAAGTAGCGCTTTCAGAGGGAGAAGCGTTTCGTCACTCATCCAAGTGACTTCTTCAGTTAGTCCAAGTCACTTGGATGAGTGACGAAACGCTTCTCCCACTGAAAGCGCTACTTCCAGATGAACAGAAGCAACTTTTGGAGATTTACTTACCTGGATGATTGAGAATGCATCAAGACGAGCTAAAGAGTATCACATCCATCAGGGCAGTACGCTTTCAGATTAAAAGAGGTGTTCAAAGGGAGCTAAGATTCTCATTTCCATCTTGAAATTTTAAATCCTGGACTCTCCCAGAGTAACTCTGCATGATTCACAATTCAAAATAATACTACTTTTATTTATTCTGGATCCCTCGGTGCATGCGGTCTGAAAAAAGCTGTTTCAGCTCCTGCAGGGGGGTAAAGCTTCTGTGCAGCTTCCACGTGCCTGAGATGACCATATCAGGCATGTCTGCTCTCAGGGGCATAAAAACTGTCTGAGACTGTTTTTTGAACTAAAATATTTGAGTCTTTGGCTTGTAACAGTGTTTTTCCTGCCTTACAATGGGTCTTTGGGGCTAATAACTTCATCTAAACACAATCAGTAAACATAAAGTACAGGCTTCAGCTTTTATTCATGTTTTAACAAAACAAGTAAACTGTGAGTGACTGACCAATGTGGTTAAATGAAGAAGCTGTTAGATTAACAGCTGGATGTTTTGGCATCAAACAATTAAAATCTTAACTCTAGCATCAGTAACACCTGGATGTCTCTTCTCCCAGGTCTCTCCTCTGCTCAAAAGCTTCCTGGACCGGATGTTAGTGCGAGACCCGGCTCAGAGGGCCACCGCCAGCGAGCTTCTCAAGCACCCGTTCCTGTCGAAGGGGGGGCCGCCGTCCTGCATCGTGCCTTTGATGCGGCAGAACAGGATGAAGTGAGATAATACGCGCCACTAAGACGCCTGGACTCTGGAGATGGTGTTACAGGATACTCCTGCACACACAGGAGTGACCCTCGGAGGTCACAGACAGGAGACGTGAAAACAGGGTGTGCAGGAGTATCCTCTGTGAGTCACTGAACTGCGAGAGTGAATTCCCTAAAACAAACAGAGGCAGTAAAGTGGAGTGTGTGTGTGTGTTTCATACTTGTGTGTGAGCAGCAGAGCAGCCTCCTGTAAACACTTTTACCTGAAGAGCCTCACCTGGAAAGATTAAGAACTGTGGATCTTTTGTTTTTCTCCTATCTGTGGACCTTACCTGGATTTGAGGTGTGAAGGTGAGGTTTTGCACACCAGTCTGATGCTTTGAAGGAGCTGAGAGCCCATTGGCTGATTTTTAACATCACTATAGGACAATCTGTAAGCCGATTTTCTTTCTTTCGTTTTTTTTTTCCCTGCGTTCGGAGACTGTCCTCATCACAGCCAGAACTTACTACTGAGAGAGGAAATCTTGTGGCTCCGACTTTATTCTGTAGCCTTAAAAACACTAATTTCCTGTCGTAAACAAGCAAGCGTACACTAAGTGAAAAAGTAAACACTGGAGTCGTGGTTTCAGATGAATTTTCTTCTTCTTTTCTCCTGAAGTACAATGAACATAGAGAGCTATATCACTTGTGATGTTATACTATCTCTGTTTTGTGATTGTTTTATTGTTATTGTAAAGTGTTTCCTGGTTTATTTTAGAGTGAGATGTGATAATTGTTTTTCTTAAGCACTGTTGACGAGAGATAGAAGCTGCACTCCCAGTTTTATTTTGTTTTTTAGATAAAGACCACATACAGCACACACACACAGCCTCTTAAACCTGGGTCTGAGTCACCCCCTGGGTTTGGTTGATTTTCACTCGTGTTTTTAGAACAGTAGGGTTTAAACACTCAACGCTCACTCGACAAACTAGAAAACGAGCCTGAGCTGCTGAGCTGAGTTTTTATTCTGTGATCGTTTGACGTTTTTGTTAGAAGTTTCCAGCTGCTGACATTGTTCCTCTGCTTGTTTCGTGTTTGATTGCCCTCCTGCGAGTCCACTCTGAAATAAGATAACACCAGGTCTCTGTCACCCAGAGGCTTTTATTTATAGGACCATGTTAACACTATTCCACCTCACAAACAGAAGTGTCAGCCATGATTAAGAAAAGCAGCTTTGTTGTCGATGAGCTGTGCTGCTCACACTCCAGTGGACAGTGTCTGTTGGAGCTTTAACACTCGTGTGAAAATCAGCTTCCAGCTGCTAATAATGTAGAGATGTTTAAAAGCTAAAGAAAGCACAAGACCTGAGGCACAGATTTACCCTTTAAGGACAGGTCACCAAAATCAGGCTTGTTCATTTTTTCCTCATTAAAGCCTTTGCTTTAATATAATTCAACTAAATGGTTATTAAAGTGCTGAAAAATACGTCTGCAGAGCTTGCCATCATTGTAACCGGTTACTCAAACGAACGGTTTGTTTCATGGGGGAACTATTTTTTTTTTTTTCAAGTGAAAAGAAGCATGTAGCCTGCTATCATTAGAGATCAGCCGAGAGGGAGGACATTAATGTTGTGGTGCAGCGTCTGTTTATTCAGCTCTTTGGCTGCACAAAGAGAGGAACTGTGCAAATTCAACCAGCACAGATGCTTTAGAGTGTCTGCGGTCCTCCAAAATGCCAACAGGGTTGGGTCAGATGCTGATTGGTTAATAATCTGGCTCAGCAAGAGAAAAGAACAGCAATAAGCTCATTGCAAAGAGGAAGAAATGCAACCAAAAGAAACTGGCTAAAGTGGAAAGTTTTCATTCATTTTAACACTCGGTTTAGCTACAGAGAAGAAAGAGAAGCCCGGTGTGTATTTTGACTTCTGTCCCCTAAAAACAGTCAGCTGCTGGACCAACAACAGCACAGAGTTGACCATATTTTTTGGCACCACTTTGGTGACAGTACAAGTTTCAATATGTAAATGTGGACCTGGAAGCTCTGCTGGTGCACAACCATTAGCCTCTCGACACGGGCCGCTTACACTTCCTTCTGGAGAATGATACGCTTTCAGATGTGGTTTGGTTGAGAAAAAATAGTTCCTGCATGAAAATTCTTGATTTTTGTATAAGGGCACTTCTGCTGAGCTTATCGTGCTTTCAGGACTATTTCGTTCCACAGTTTTGTAGATCCATGTTCTCCAAACCTGCGCAACTCGCACCAAAACAATCTAAATGGGTAAAGAGCGCTGATGGGTAGAAGACGAATATGGAAATGTGATCTTTTTTTTTTCCGGCCTGCCCTTCCTCTTTTAATTTTCTTGCAGCTCATAGAAATCATAACTGTTACCAAATGATGATGACTCAAGTCTCAAATTCCTCCTTAGATGGCTGAAATCGACTGACAGTATCACAGTTCGCTAAAAATAAACTAAAACCTAAATTTGAAAAAAAATAGAAGAGATCTCTTCAGTTTCAGTCAAATATCTTAAGTAATCCGAGGATTGGGCTGTCTACACGACCACATTATAGCACTCAAACATGCAGACCCACTCAGGAAACTGATTTTAAACGAAGAATTTTTAAATAAATAAAGATATAAACTTATAAATGAAAACTACTTATAATAGTTCAGTTTGATTTTTTTGTTTTTTTTATGCTTCTGCCCTGACGATCCTAAGACCGGAAAACAGAAGTCCTTCCATGAAAACTTAGTCCGTTCTTCCCACCTGACCCGCTCAGAATCAGCTGATTTTTTTCATGTACAATAACTTTAGTATATTTCATGAAGCCGCGCATAATTTTGCCTTCATGCTGTGAAAACTTTTTGGTCACGGACCATCAAGAGTACAAAACTTTGCACTTTTAATGAACAGCAAGCCTCCATTAGGGGCTGTAACTCTGAAGGTATGAAGGTAAAATGTTGCACAGCTTCATTCCATAAACTGAAGCTGGTGTACAAAAAGCAGTCAGCTGATTCTGAGGGGGTCAGGCTGGGCACAGTTTCAGACTTAACTACCCGTCTGAGATCTGTGCAGTGTGTGGCTGTGAGCAGTCGTTCTTAGAACGATGGAAGGAAAGCTGTTTCTGCTGTGATCCAGCGCCCTGCAGGGAGACGGAGATAAACAACCTGCAGACGCATTCCTATCTCAGGCTGTTTCCATTCCTTCTTTGTCTTCCAGTTCAGCCTCCACATCCGACCAGAACTCGGTCAGGTGGCTTTTTATAAACTGCCAACCCAGAATACTTCCAATCGATGGACACAGGGAAACATGTAGCACACTTACAGGTGCCTTCTGCTTTTTGGAAACACACCTGAAGGTGTATGATTGGGTGGCCTTTGGCACATTTACTGTACTTGACATAAATGTATTGTTAACCATGCTGACACAGCAGCTGTCTAACTGGCGTATTTGAAGCTTTGTACAAAGAGCAGCAGCACAGAGTAGAAGCACATCAAAGCAGGAAGTAGGTTTTAGTTCAAGCTCATTGTTTCCTAACATTGTTTATCATTTCTGCAAGGCACAGCTAGCTGCGGTTTGAAGATGGTTAAAATGACACCCTCTTTTCCAGTTGCACAGGACTGCTGGAGTATTTTGCAAGTCCAAAATAACACTTTTTTTTTTTATCGCAGGGTGCAGTTCATCCTCCATCTGAGAAGAGCTGTTTTAGCTCCACCCCCTTTAACCCAACTAACTTCTGATTAAGAATCATTTTTGACCCATCCATTTCATTCACTTTCCAGCTCAGTGCTCGACGCTGTCCCACTTTAATAGGGTGAGAAACAGGGAACAGATGTGACAGTTTGGATGACTATTTGACTGGTCAGTGAAAAAATTGTTTTAAATTATTCACACCTTCCCTTTTTTAGCGATAGACTGTATATAAAAGATGTCTGACTGTGCATAAACTGGATAATCAGCATCTGACTCTAATAATGAAATATTTACAAAAAAGACCTCTATACAGCCAGAGTAGCTGCCCCCTTCTGGACATTTAGAAGAACACAGGTGTAAAGCTTTGTTTTTGACACTGGATTGCTTCTGTGGTTTTTATCAGACGTGATATCAGTGAGCCTTTACTCTGTTTGCCAATAACAAAAATAAAAGAAGACAACCTGCTCCTGGCGTCCAGGCAACAGACCGGTAGGGCCTCCGCACTGACGCTGACGTGTCCAACTCCTTAACGAGGTCCAGTGTAACTGGTCTCTGTGTTTTGGGTCAGGGAGCGATCTTTGACAAACCCCAGCTTTAAAAAAACAACAGCTTACACAACGCTAGTCATTTTCCTTTGGTTGGAGGCCAAAACATGTTTGGAAGCAGCTGCTCGATATTTGAAACTTTGGCCTTGTTTTCAGGGATTTTTCCAGTCTTAAAACGAGCCTTTATGCACGTGAGAACATGTCAACAGGGTCTGTGTTACCTTCACTGGTAGAAATGTGTGATTTCAGCTTACTTCAGACCATTTCATAAACAAAAACAGTACGCCTGTGTTAATGACACCCTGGTTTTCTTTGGCACAGGCTAAAAGCTGGAATTTCTGCAGGTTTAATATCCACTGCCCTGACAGCAGAGATGTGGTAGTATATAAGGAAAAGCAGAACCAGAACCATTTTAATGATGCAGGCTGAAGGATTTCTCACTGAGAGCAGCATCACCCTGCACAGTTTCACAGTTTTTCTTCTGTGGTCACATTAAAGACGCAGACTCCATTAGGCGGCACCTCAACCTCGGGGAAAAGCTTTCTTTCAGCTGCTTTAACCTCTAATCATGTAATAATGTGTTGACTTTTTAGCTTCGGGAGCTCAGCACTGAAGTGCCCATGCCTTCCGGCTGTTTTTCATAAAAGTGGAGGTGGAAAAAAATAATTTCCACCCCATGAAAACGTGCGTTACGATATTTTCCATGCCCGGGTTTCATCTGCATGTTTTTGTGCCACCACAGGATGAACGTAGGTTAATTGTAAACCTCGTCCCTGCCGCTCTTTTTTTTTTTTCTTTCTTCCTCTTCAGAAGCATCCGCTCAGTTGAAACGTCTCGCAGGCGTTTTGTACTTTGTCTTCTTGGCAGCTTCCCAGACTGTAAATTATCATCTGGATGTGTTCTGTGGTGAAAAATGGAGCAGGCCGGTAATGAGTCACCGAGCGCGAAAGGCGAATGAAATGTCGGACTGGATGACAATCTTTATTTAGTGATTGAAACACTCTGAACTTTGCTGTTCTCTGTTTTGTGTCTCAGTTTTGATTATCGATCCCAGATTAGCCTCTAAATTCATCTTTAAAGTGAACCTTTTCACACTGATTAACATGAAGACTGGCCTCCTGCTAATGCTGCTGATTCTTGTTGGGTTTTTATTGGCTGTGTTTCCTGCTGAACTTTGTTAATCTGTTATAAGTTGCTGGTTAAAATGACTGGATCATACTGGGGCCACTGGAAAAGCAGAATGAGAGTCCAACTCTTGTTTGTTTGTTTTGAAGCCACATCAGCCACACCATTAAAACCACTTAAACCTTGTCACTAATGTGGGCAGCTCTGGTCTGTCTGGAGTAGGACTGCATGTGTGGCAGCAGTTCTTTGGGGTCTCTGTGGATCAGGCACCGGCCTTTTAACACATCAGAAGGTCATGGGTTCAAACCCTGGCCATTTGCTTCCTCTTCCAGTGCCTCCTCAGGCTTTCTCTGGAAGAACAGTGTAGGCTATCATCTTCCGCATAGAGACAGGGGAGGACATCCAGGAGGCTTCCCCAGCATGAGAGCCTCGTTCACCTGTTCAGCCAAAGCCCGTGACCCAGCATGGATCAGCTGAACTACAAAAGCTGTACAAGGTCGTGGCTTCTGCCCTCATTTCTCCTTCTCCTTCTTCATAACTCAATTTCCTTCGGGGTCAACCTTCAGGATCAATAAAGTTTTATTGAATTGAATTGAATTGAACTCCACCAGTCTGTTTTATCTGTGTAAAATGTCTCACCTGCCTGTCCTCCACGCTTCATCGTGCCCTTCACACACTTTCATCAACAATAAAAAAGGAGAATAAAAAACTGAAAAACAAAAGCAGCAGTCAGAATCGCTCTCGTTTCCTCTCGTTTTGAGATGATGGATGAGTTGCTGCTCCACACGTGCACTCCTTCCAGCGAGTGCAGGCGGCGACATCAGTGAGGAAGATTAAATGTAAATATTAATTTAAAAATATTGATTAAATGAATTGGTGCAAAAACAAGATTCTCCCAACACTGAGAAACGTGTTTGTTTAACACAACCAAAAGAAATGTTTTAGCTCAACAGGAAGTCTGTGTCCAGCTGTGAGAAACCGCAGCTGTCGGGGAGCGCTGGCAGGAGTACAACGTGTTCAGGTCACCTGTGAGAGGTTTGAGTGTTGTGGCTCATTGAAACCGTTAATCTAGATTTGCTTTAGTTTGTGCTTTCCGGTTTAATCGGTCACTTCACTGCCCTCAAACCTGCGATGCACAGAGAAACTGGCACACACGAGACCAACGGCTTCGGTCTCGTAATTTTTAACTTTGTTCTGCAAATGTTTCACGTGTTTTTCTTGCAGTGGAAAAGTTTTGGCACGTCTGGTTCGTGAGTCGAACAGAACATGTCCACGATGAAGGTCTAATATGAAACATTGCAAGTAAAATAAATATATTTTTGGATGTTAATGCGCAGGAGTCTGTTCATAGCTGTTTTTAAGTTTTCTTTCTGTTGTGTGTGGAGTTTTTGTTTTTGTTTTTTTTATTTTAATTGTTCCAAACAGCGGCCCTGATCCCGGGTCAGATCGAGTCCCTTTTAGTCTGGTGACAGTTTTTTGTCATGTTGTAAAGACACTCTGTTTTTTGTATCAGCCCTGTTTGATCAGCTGTCCTTTATCAATGTGAATCTTGTTTATCTGGTGTGCCAGATGTTTAAGTAGCCGTAGCTACGTGTCCGTGGACCAGATTGTACTGCTGTGTGTGCAGACGCGTCACGATTTCATGCCTTAACATTCACAGTCACTACTTGACAGACGATTAACTGACTCTGACGCTGGGACTGCCGGTGACGGGGAGAAGGACACTTCCATGATGCTTTATCCTCTTCTCATCTCACATATCTGAGGGGTCTTCATCATTTAAACATGCTTAAAGTGACAGCTCTCACTGACATTCCTCACAGACATCTGATTGATTGATGGGGGCAGAGAAGAGGTCCAGTCCAAAAGGATTTTTTTTTCAGGAAGCAGGGCTGCTAACTTTCATTTGTCCTACAGATCTGTCAGAGGCGTCCTGTGGATCGTTTTGTTAACTGGGTTCAGGGTTTAGTGCCTTTCTTTGAGGCATCGTTTTTAAAAGTTTTCCTGCTTCTTGGGAAAACTCCTGCAGGACCTCCCTCTGGTTTCCACAGCGAACGAGTAACTGACTGGAATAAAACACGTGAAGGGGAAACAAATGGACTGTTCAGATTTCCACTGACTTGTTGAATATCTGATTTTGTTGATGTGTTGTTTTGTCAGACATGCGAGCGACTACCTGCACCGACTCGTTTCTGTAAATGTCACTGGTGTTGTAAAAACATAGATTTTACTCTGCAAATTTTACTTTTTTGCAAATACAGTTTTTGTAAAGATCCCCAGAGTCTGTGTATTTCTTATTTCCTTTCTTCATGTGCTTGGTGTGTTTGAAATGTTGGTCATGCATAAATGTGTTTACATGGTGGAAAACAAAGACGACTCAAAGCGCTTGGCCCAGTAACAGATCAGAGGTTATTACAGAGACACCAGCCAGAATTCAGGTGAGAGGTTTAATTTTAAAGATGGCATCTTCATGCTTTCTGTTTGGTACGTGGCTCAGTGCAGCTCAACCCTTCCTCTATGACTTGTGGCTCTTCTGACCACGTCTGAGGTCTCGATGACTGAAATAAGCGAACATGACAGTAAACATTTTTTTGTTACATTGTCATTTCTAAACATATGCTACCCGTAAACTGAATTTGAAACATTTAAATTAGTGCGTCACAAGCTGGCTCCTCATCCTCGTGCCTAACCTCTGTGGTGGCGGTTAAACAATAACAAACGTACGCGTCTGTTCCTGAGTCGTCCTTCACTCCACTTGAATTTGAACTACTCCTCCTCGCATCTTAAAGACCTGATAGGATCTCATTATCCTAACGCAGCTCTTCGCTCTCAGACACTTAATTATAGGTTCATAGTTTGTAAACATATGTTACAAGTGGCCATGGCTGTGCAGAGATGTTTGAAGGGGCGGGTGCTCAAAGTTAAACAGGGACACATAGAACCAAGCTGAAGAACAACAACCCACAATCACATCACACTATATCACTGTCTTCAGGTGGGGAACAATGCAAAGCAAACGTAGCCTATGTTTTACCTGATGGGTCCAATGTTGCTGTTGAGGGGTTGCTGCTGATAGTGCTGGAGGGCAGGCCTGTGTTGATCTGACACTAAGCTGATTAAACATGTGTTAGGAGATAATAATAAAATGCAAAGATTGGTGACAGTGCTTGAAACCATGATCCAGAATTCTTCCCTTATTATTTATTCCTAGTGCGATAATAATAAAGTGATAAGAATTAAAAAATAAAATAAAATCATAAATATAAAAATGTATTTATTGACAAAATAATGTATTTATGATAATGATTTGTTTGACTATCCACTCTGTGCAGGCAGAAAGCTTATTAAGTCTGCTGCTGTAAAATCAGCATTTTGAGATATTTGGGGCATCATGTAACTGATGCAAGCCAGATCCTTTTATTTAGCAAAAATGTGATTAATAGTTAAATGTTATTGTTGAAGGGCACAGGCAGGAGTCCACATGCACACAAATTTAAAAAATAAAGCAAAAAGGGAAAGGGGCTGGTGCCCAAGCCCCCTGCACGTGCCTGCAAGTGACTTTAGCTTGCAACTAAAGGGGAAGTCCACACAAGGAAGACATGCATTAACTATTTTATTGACAAGCGGTGGGAAGGATCAGTGAATCGGTGGTGACGTATATGAGCAGAAAGTCTGAAGTCCATCAGGCAGGAAGTGAGAAAAACCAGGTCAGCTCAGATACAAATACATTGCTAGAATTAATCTGCTCCAGCATGAGTCACATGACCCAACAAAACAGACTGGGAGGCAGAGCCTTCAGCTGTCAGACCTCTCACTGGTGGAACCAGCTCCCAGTTTGGGTTCAGCAGACCATTACTTGATATATTGTCATCATTTTTACAACTACATGAATGTACTATTGCTCTGTGATTTGTTACAATTACTGAAGGCTACTCGCCACTGAGCTAACATTGTTAGCTGGCATTAGTTGAGGTTAGTTCATAGACCACAGACTTTTAGACTTCATGGACAGCATTAACAACCTGCTAGCTGCAAATAATCATGTGCAGTTCTGAAAGCAATACCAACTCGATTTTTAAATCTTAATATAAAGTGAGTAACAGTAGGGTGGACATTAGGTAAGGCTGCACTTTTTGCAGTGATCTCGTATAGAAAACTATTTCTGTATCGGGAATATGTTTCTTTCTGTCTGCTTTCAGAACTGCACATGATTATTTGCAGCTAGCAGGTTGTAATGCAGCCTTCAGTAACAGTAATAGATCACAGCAATAGTACATTGAAGAAACTGAAGTGGCAAATAACCCAGGTAGCTACCACAACTAAAACAAGGAAGTTGCAATAGGTTAACGTTAGCTGTTTAAAAAGAACTTACTTCCAGATGTTTCTTTAGGTTGGAGCTGTAGTCTTTTGACGCTGAGAGCAGCTTGTTGCTGGCAAACAGAGTTTGCATTGCACGGTCAGATTTCCGGTCAGAGGCTCTTATTGCATGTTTTGTTTGGGTTTCCGGCAATGCGTGGAATTACCAAAATTAGAGAGGGGATAGCCTAACATATGATGCAGGAAAAGACCATCGTGTAATCCATTTATTTCAACAAAGTAACTGTATTCTAATTATCACCTATTTAAGTGGTAACTGTAATGGAATACAGTTACTTATATTTTGTATTTTGTATCATGTATTCCGTTACTCCCCAGCAGTGTCTATAACAGTGGTGTCAAACATAAGGTGCAGGGTTCACAATCAGTCTGTGACGTCGGACCCCAACACACGCACACACACACACCGTGGTTATGGCAACACACACTTCTTTATTATAGCTGTGGTTTCGGCTTAACGCACGGGACACAGACACTCCCGACGCAGTAGTCGCTCTGCCACTTCCTCGACTGTCACTGAAACATAAGAAAAGTCACAATCAGTCACTCGCCCCAAACACCTGTTCGGCCCCGCCTCTGCGCCACCCCGGGAGAGCACCGTGCCACCCCTCCTCTGCAGTGGGCCAGAGACCACACCCACGCCACACAGTCCAACTAAGACTTCAATCTAAACAACTTCCTGTGAAAAGGGAGTTCTTCCTCCCTGCTGTCAAGTGCGGGATTTTCTCTCTGGTATTTAAAAAGCAGTTTTATTTTCCTGGTTTCTGCCTTCAGAGCTGCTGAGTGTGCCACAGTCATAGTCACAGTCATCAGTTTACAAGCAGGAAGTCGTACATGGATGATATGAAATTATTGCAGAGATGTTGTCACAGTAAGGCTAAAATCTAACACCTGATAAACTTCTTGTGAGTTTGCTGATGAGCTGATACAGCCACCAGAGGAAACTTTGATAAAAAAAAAAAAATCACTTGTGCAGCATGCAGGGAGTCAGTGCTGTTTTATTTTTAGTATTTCCGTCAACTCACCCCGCTGGCACCATGTTCTGCAGGCTGCGGCTCTTCGCTTTTACTGTCAACAGTGAGACTGAAGGGTGGGTTCCTCCAAACAATGACAGCTGTGTTTGTGGTCCCTGTGGGCGTGTGAACCTCACACAGATGGGAAAGAAGAAGTGAGGGGTTTGCTTATTTGTATGTTTAGATCTTGTGCTGTATTCAAGATGAGTGTGCATCTGTGCCTGTTGGGATGGGTTACCTAAACTTGGAACCAGGTTATTTTTGAAGTACGTAAAAAAGAAAATTTGGATACTTTTTATACTTGTTTTTCTTCCTGTCTTCATTCTGATCCTCTCTTCAGTTGAAATGTGGTTGTACACACACACACACACACACACACACACACACACACAGAGAAAGCCCATTTTATAAAAGATGAGGCCTGAAAAGTGAAGTTACTTTAACCTGCAGGGGGGCGACTCCTCTGATTAGAGACAAGTTTCTGCTTTCATAATCGGTGACCCCAGTAAACAGTTTCCTGGTGGGTTTACAACCTCAGTCATTAGTTTGAAGCCCTCCTGAGAGCAACCTGATGGTGGATTTGTAAAGTGTGGTCTAATTTTGATCATTAAAGAGCCCCACTTTACCCGTGCAGGAGAAAGCAAGGCTAAACTGTCTGTTTCTCATCATCATGAAAACATCTGGTTTCAAATAAGTTCCAGCACTTCACCTGTGGTTTGCTTGTTTTGACCCTGCGCCCGTGTCTTACTAATATTACTCACAGTTGCACTAAAAGATGGCTGTATGAGCGGTGACGTCACAGAGTGGTTAGTGAAGCTCCGTCATAAAGACTCAATTTGAAAATCGTCATTGTTTCCATCTTGATGTTTTGAAATACTAGAAATGGGTCGATCTAACTGCGACACCCAGGCCCATGTTCATGAGGCAGACACTCATGAATCACCCGCCCTGAAGAATCCCCCCGTGCTGATACTAACGGGGACCGTCATTTATAAAAGTGGATATCATGTTTTATAGAATAACACCTGAAACTAATGAGGGAGACAAACTCATGAAAGTACAAACTGAAGTCATAAATCAAAGAACAGGTAGAGTTGTCCATTTTTCAACCAGAAAAGTCGCCCTCTGCTGGACATTTGAAAGGATAAAGGTTTAATTCTTTACTTATAAAACCCGAATGCTACGTCCATCTTTTAAATACAGTCAGTGCGTGCAGCTTCTAGCCTCCAGCAGGGGGCGACTCCTCTGGTAGCTAACAGAAAAAAACAGATCTATAGAAGAATAGTGGAAATTCTCCTGCTTGTTACGTGTAGATGATTCAATTCTTGTGAAACAGCATGATTTACAGTTTTTGCGTAAATGCGTGGGTACCTTGTGATTGTAACATCACTACCATAACACCCATAATCTGTTGCCATCACTGACATGATTCCCAGGGTGTAGTAACAGGGCTGTTGATTTACCTGACTGTGAGCTGTGTGTGTAACAAGCATGTTAAACAGGCTCAGCTCATTATAACTGCGAGCAGCTCAGCCTGCTGCTGCTGCTGCTGCACCACAGCATCTATTTAAATGTGCTTCCAGGAAGTCACTTCATCGGCTTTTCAGCTCATTTTAATGATTCTTTGTATATGTTTATTTTTATTTTGGAACCGGCCACAGTTTCCTTTCCCTAATTGTGCTAAGAGGAACTAAAGCTTTAAAGGATGTGTTTGTGTTTGTGTGTGTGTGTTTGTGGCTTAAAGAGAGCGTTTCCAGAATATGACGGCAGGCGCGCAGGTGGGCGGTGTTTGAGGATGCAGCAGCCAATGGGAGGCCTAGGTGTCGCTGTCAAACACAGCTGATCGATGAGTCAGGGGAGAACAGCCCAAAAGGTCCCACTTGTTGCTGAGCAGGAGCAGCGATCGTCAGCTGGTCGCGGAGGTCTGATCCACCCTCGGTTCGCGCACTGAAACCGGTGAAGAAGCACACCAGGAATCCTCGACAGCCCTGCAGCCGCTCCGGTGCACGATCACCCCGCCGTGCCTCGCTCTCAGCCCTCAGGTGAGCTTTTTTTTTTTTTTTTTTAATGTTATTTCTGACATTTTCACTCTCTTCCATCGCTCCATTCACACCGAGGAGGTGTCGGGCTTTGCGCTTACCTGCCCGGTGACGGCGGGATAACGCAGGTGTAAATACGGACAGCGAGGACTCCCCGCTGTGATCTGGTGTGTGGGTGTTTTTCTGATGTCGCTGGATCCACACACAGCAAACATCGGCGGTCACAGCAGATCGCGCAGGGGCGCTCGGTGCCTGTAATCGAATTATTGTTGTGGTGACAGAAGAGCAGCTCCTTCAAAAACGACTGAAGGGCCTAAAAATAACAGGTCCGTCATGCTGCTGATGATGCAGCGGGGGAGATTTTTACATAACAAACCGTGTTTGTGCGCAGAAATCTGTAATCCAACAGGAGCTGTGCAGCTTTTAAGGAGAGGTTTTTACTTTCAAGGCTTTCCAGGAGCCCTTGAAGCCTCGTCAAGGGTTAATTTGAACGGGTTTAAGCTGTCAGGGCTCTGCACTGCAAGAGTTTAGGTCTACAGATGAAATATGAGTCGGTTTTTAGCACTTTCCTGCTTTTCTCTGCCACATTTCACATATCATGAACATTGGAAATGATGTGAGCTTCAGATGTAGAAAAAAAAAAGCTTTTGAGTAATGAGGTTATCACCCTCAAGCAGCACTTGTGATGTTACTGATGTATTGTATGGTTGTGAGGTGAGAAAAGTGCTCTTTGAGTCACGTTCATTAACACCAAGACCGTCTGATGTGGACATGTGATGGGGGACATACTTTTCAATCAGTTTTATTTTTATATATATTGCACTCATACTTATTTTTATGTGAGAGTATTTGTGCACCATGTCCGGCAGTAATGCCTTAATTTCTTTATGCTTGCGTGAATGAGGATTCTTGACTCTTGAGGGACTGAGGAGGCAGGATGAAGGAAAACCAGTGTATGAGTTGTTCTGAGTTATTTTCTGCTTTCCTCTGTTTTTATGCTGTTTGTTGAATGATAAAAGAAGCGATCTGAAGGCGTAAGCTGGGCAGATTTCCAGATTCTTCAACATTAATCAACTAGTTTTAAAAAATCATAGCAAAATAAGAGACGTTATCTGTGAGTCAAAACATGTTAATTGTAAAAACCCGAAGGAAGGATCTGGACTGTGGTGGATGAGCTAATATGAAAGTTTCTGTCAGATTTGGCTGATCGAGTGGTTAAATGAACCTGTAATATCAGACCAAAGCGGTTTTTTTGCCATAATATTAGTGCATGGTTAATTTCTGCCAGATTTTATGACCTTTAGTATCTTACATCTGACTCACTGAACAGGAAACACTTTATGGATAAAATCATTTCCACCAACTGATCTGAGACATCCTTCAAAGGGATGAGATTAGCGAACAAAGTGAGATCATCAGGACGGATCTCCAGTGTTTCGCATGTGTGCACATACAGATCGTTTAATTTAGCTTTGAACTTTCACCGCATTTTAGCCTCGATCTGCAGCTCCCTTAGCCGCAGCACACAAGATTAGACCAGCTATAAAATATAGAGCGATACAACATACATGCAAACCACTACACACTGTAAAACCTGCATATGTATACATCTATTTAGAAACATAATATAGAAACCAGGCAGCGATTCTGATGGTGCTTTTAAACACAAGGAGGCATCCAAGGATCCATCTTCCGAAATAATCCTGCTTTCCATGTTTTTCTGTATAAATTTATGTCTCAGTTAAGTGAAGCACACACGATATTCCTGTTTCCCTCCTGCACTGAGATGTGTTTGTGTGTCTCAAATAAATATTGGTGCACCTTAACATTCTGTATAAACAGCAGCTGAAGCACACATGGCATTCCTGTTTTCCTGCTGCATCCCTGCCACTGGCTCAGTAATGCAGCATCAGCACTTCCACAGAGTGCTGCTGTAATGCAGCATCAGCACTTCCACAGA
This sequence comes from Oreochromis aureus, assembly GCF_013358895.1. Taxonomy (NCBI): domain Eukaryota; kingdom Metazoa; phylum Chordata; class Actinopteri; order Cichliformes; family Cichlidae; genus Oreochromis; species Oreochromis aureus. Next base: position 5,287,506 of record NC_052955.1, on the reverse strand, counting down.
GTGCTGCTGTGCATTGTGTACACAGAGGCCAGGTTTCTGTTTCTTTGTTTGTTGCTTCATCACTGATGGTTTTTTTTTCTTTTTTTCTTGTTGTCTCAAAACATAAGTGAGGAATAATTTTCTGCCGCATGATCAGCTGAAGACGTATTTTGGAGCCTGACTCAAAACACAGGTTTAATCACATGCTATCTTATGATATCTGAGATAGAGCTCACATGTTTATTCTAACTTGTGGTTAAAAACTGTGGTCAGTTCTTAATTAAAAGCGGTAATAATCATACACTGACATTAAGTGTTATTATTACTCCATCTATTACTCCATCTGCCTGCTCGTTTCTCATGTTCACAGCCGGAGCAAAAAGAGCAAAGTTCAGGCTTTTACAGGAGGACTCTTCTTCACGGCTACTCATCAACCAGACTCTCAGATGTGGCTTAACACCACATTATACAAACTACTGTTGATAACTTCCATAACACACGCTTTTGTTTTTGCCCTTATCTTTACTGTCTACGGCATCTTGCACGAGACCGCGAGGCTCCCTCAAGGTTGCAGTCCCCTTTTCACCTGTGCTCACGCCCGCTGCTTCCTCTGTTTGTGCCAAACAGCTCGATGTTGTGGCTGCAAACATGGAAAAAAACATCAGAAAATATTTCTAAGAAAGAGCGAGCAAAACAAGAGCAAATGCTACTTTAGGTGATCTAATATGAGATAAAGAAGATGTAATGTGTACACACAGGCGTGGCCACCCTGAGTTACGGTGAAATCATTTCACCTCAGTCATGAAGGGGAGGTGTAGGTGATGGGGGAGGACGGTCCAAAACATGCTCCAGGAACTATTTTCTCTGTGAAATTGTTCTGCTTTTGTCCTATTCTCACTGTGCAGCTGCATTTTTGGTGCACTTGCAGTGTGGAGTCACCTGTAGCATCTGCCAGTCATATCATCAGTCCTCAGCACCCAGACTGCACCGGCGCAGCCTGAAGTCGGCAGGAAATCTGACATTTAAGCCTCTCCAGAACAATTCTGATCGAGTCTGCGTTGGTGCTTCACATCTTCAAACGCAAAGTTTGCCAAACCGAGCGAAGCCTGGGTGTCGTTTCATGGCTTTATAGTGAGACAGGAAGGCCTGATGAGGCTGGTTTTATTTTATCACTCTGTTGTCACGGCAGCCTTGTTGCCTCCAGGCTTTTTCTAACTTCACAAACATTACAGCACAAGTTCTAATATCACACAGATCCATGATGACTAAGATGCAGACCTCCCACGCAGGTTGTGGTCACAGAAGATGGAGAAGGTGTGAATGTGTGTGTATTTCAGTGTGTTAATCTGTAGTGTGTGTGTGTGTGTGCATCTAAGCCTGGCTGGCATGCTGAGGCAGTGGGGCCTCCCCCGGCTGCTCCACAGATGACTGGCATCTCTCTCGACACAAAAGCACCGAACACAAATGAAAGAGGGCAAAGTACACCTACACACACCTTTTCACACATACTGGCATTTGGGCTCAGGTTCCGGCAGAGATCTGGCACCAGTTTATCTCAGGAAGCGTGTGCGTGCAATGTTAGTGATTTGGAGATAAAGGTTTGGTTGCTGTGGCGATCGCTTTCGGTTTCGGCATGAAGAAAGTTTTGTATCGGCGCCGTCAGACGGCGGCGATGGTCGATATGGCCACTGTTGAAACCGTAAACAGTGGGAGGTGGTAGTTTCAGTATGGATCACCTGAAAGGTTGAAGTCAGGCCATGCTGTCTTGGTTAAAGGTTTGATGGGAAGATGATGAAATAAAGTAGGGTGTGTGTCTCTTTTAGAGTAGCTCTGCATGATTCTGAGTCCACAATAATCTTTATTTGAACTGTACTGACCATCAGTGCAGATCCTCAGTTCCTACTCTGACTGAAACAAGCAGTCAAACTTTCTTCTGATTAGCTGTACCTCACAAACAGAAGGTCTGAAAAGCTGGTGGGTGAATCTTCTTTTTATCTGATTATTTTTGCAGAAAACTTCTCCTCAGCCATCAGTAAAATCAATGTTTTACTGTTACTTTGCTGCATTTCCAGTAGAAGCAAATAAAAGTGTGTGACTGTTTGGCATTTTAACACGGAGCTGTGAAATAACGTGTGGCTGACGCTGCTTTGTGACAAAGTGACAAACAGATGCTGCACGATTATTCAGTTACTCCGTTGGCTCTCAAACCTCCTTCAGAGGCTGGAGAAACTCCCCAGTACTTCCAAACATTAGAAGAAGATCCTGCTGGGATACAATCTGGATAATATTCTTAAACGTCCTCCTCATTGTTGCTTCTCTGCATTTTAAAAGCAGCTTTCTGAGTTAAATGTGGCTGAAAATGGCAGGTTTTATGCTGCAGACAGAGGGGAGGACGTGGGGCTTTAAATTTGATGTTTTGTGTTTAAAATCAGAGTGAGGTCCTTTGTTGCTGCAGCTGCAGCTGCTCGGTGAGCAGAGGGTGCGGTGGTGATCAGCAGCTGACAGGTGTGGATGAAGACAACAGCTGGCTCGCTCTGTAGGTGTTCTCTGCAAAATAAAGCAGACAGGCTGGTTCACAGCTGACAAAAGGAGCGTAAAGGTGTTTGCATTCATACCTGGGGTGTCATTTCATTCAGAAAGGTTTTGGCGGGGAGAGGGGGGGTGGGGGGACTTCTTCCTGGTGACCGTCTGTTACCCCCGTGTGTGTGTGTGTGTGTGTGTGTGTGTGTGTGTGTGAAGATGGCCGCTGGCATGTTTGTGTGTGTTTTCTCCTCCTCTAACTCTCTGTTGTGTCACCAGGAAATCCGGTTTGATGTCGGCCTCAGTCCTCTCTCCATGGCCGTGTGGACCCGTCAGTCTGGTCTGTGGACTCTTCCTGCTGGCCTTCTCACCACTCCTCACTGCAGGTACGACCTCTGACCCCAACAGGGTCGCTTTTAAAACAAGCAGCAATCTCCACTCGACCTTTTTGAAAGGATTCAAGCAAAAACTCTGAACTGATGGCAGAGAAATGAAACACACTTTGATTCAGTGTTGAATATTAGAGAACTAACAAAGCGCTCATTCATCTCATTGTGGTAGTTTTACATTTTGGACTGAAAGAAGAAGTAGGGAAAAAGATTGTCAGTGTCAGATCTGCCACTTCCTCTTAACTCCTTTATGACAGAAATTGGTCTCAGATGGTCCAAAAGATACGAGGGGTGAAGAACCTAAACATAAAGTGATTATTTCTGCCTGCTTCACACACATCCGAGTTTAGTTTTCACAACTACAATATGAGTAGTCTCCATGCAGGCCAGTTCACTTTGCTTATAAACGTTCATCTAAAGCAGTGGTATGAAACATGAGGCCCAGGGGCCAGAATTGGACATTGAAACATGTAATGACTTAACCTTTTTTTTTTGTTTGTTTGTTTTTTTTTTGTTTAGAATGTTTTTTTTTAGCTTGTCCTACTGATAAACCCCTCCCCCCAACATTCATACTACACCAAAGTAATGAAGTGATAGATCAGCATTTAAATGACAGAAAATTCTCATTATTTTTATTTGAATTAACAAAACTTTCCACTTTATAATTAAAAGCAATGAGAAACCAGAAACTTTGCACATGTATTTCTTATGCTGAGATAAATGTGCAGTTAAACCACTTTACCGTGACAGAAAGGGAATTTTTACTGCCCACTTAAGATCAAAGTGGGTATGTGTGTGTGTGGCCTTTGATGTAAAGTGAGTTTGCCGTCCCTGCTCTAAAGCATGCTGATTGGTCAGTTTGATGATGGTGCTGTGATGTCCCTGAAATTCACAGACATGTAAATCTGTTGCCTCAATACATTTGATTAAGAACATGGAAGAAGATGGGCCAGAGCTCCACCGAGCCCCATTTATTCTGGACTGTTTCAAAGCGCTCTCTATGAACCAGGGAGCCCTCACCCTGACACATAATAATGCAGCTTTGTCAGGCGCCTCCTGTGCTTCCCCATCATGCAAAAGGCGTCATTGAGCGTCAGTTGTTCCAGCCGCGGCTCTATCGGTACCTGACGGGTCACAGTCCTGTTTTTGCAGGCATGTAAAGTCCTCATGGACGCTGGAAGGATGGTGGTGGGACAGCAGTGAGGAGGTTTTGTCTTCTCTCTTTCCCCCACTTTTCACTTTCACTTCCACTCAGTGATCAGGTTTATGTATGACCGACAACCTGCGAAAAGACTGCAGCTTGGTTTAAAGCTCGTCTCTTCACAACAGGAACCCTGGTATTTGAGAAATGACGAGTTGGGAGTGGCCGATTACTCTCACTAATGTCGTAATGCCCTGTGTCTTTGCATTGCTTCAATTCCCACAATCCTTCTGCAACCAAAGAGCTCCAAACACAGACGCATGGTGACCCCGGCTTGAGTTGGATAAGTGGTTAAATAAACTGATATAATCTTATTTTATTCAGCTCACCTTATGTGTACCAGCAGGAGTGAAACTGAAAACCAATTTTCAGTGAAAGTTATGAAAAGATAACTTTATTTGGAAATTCAGATTGCCACCTGATCTTACCTGAAGAGAAATTTAACGTGAGATTTATAAAGGTTACAAAAACACTAAAAGATCAAAAAGTCACCCTTATTTAATTTTTTTTTTCACTGAAAAGGCCACATAAGCCACATAAAGCCTCTGCAGGAGATTGGACTGAAACACACTTATATGACACCTTTACCATGACTGATTTTGAAACACTACATGAACTTTAGGCAGGATGTCTGCAGTTTCTCTTCAGGTCACTGTGTTCAGTCTGTTTTGGAGGTTTGAAACTAGCTGTCTGGTTCCTCCTGTCCTAATAAGAACTGTCTTTTCACGCTCTTTAGCTTGTATAGGAACCAGCTGTGTTTCGTAATGCTGCAGTGCAACTTTGTGGCTCAAAATGCGTCTAAATATCTGTTTCTTTGATTTTAGAAGGCGAGTGAAATCCCTTGAAAGTGCCTGACTTTATTCATTCAGTTGTCATTTTGCACTCTCAGCTTCACACTTGCCCTACTCTTAGCACGTTAACGCTGAGGAGGTGGAGGAAACCATAATTCTGCAGACACATGAGGTTTTTAAGGTGAAAGATGAAGAAATAGAGGAAGTTAGGAACACAGCTGGGTTTCTGGTAAAGCTGCCTGCTGTGGGCGAGTAAATAAAGATCATTAAAAAAAAAAAACTCTCTGTGGAACCTTTTAGCCACGTATCAGCTCTTGTTTGCTGTAATAATATCCCCTTGCTGTGCTTTCATGCGGACACAGCTTGTGTTGCAATCACTCTTCATCCATCACCCCTCACCCTGAAACCTCGCCTGCATACTGATCTTCTTTGAGTGTGTTGGAATAACAACTTGCACTCCAGGCCGACTTATTGCCCTTTGGTTTCTTTTTCGTTTAGTTATTTAAAATCCAGACAAAGGATGCATGAAGGTCCTCTTTCTTTATCCATAAATACAGTGAACCACACAAGTGTTTGCACAATAAACACATATATATAGAATATATATATATATATATATATATATATATATATATATATATATATATATATATATATAGTATATATATAAATATATATATATATATATATATATATTAAAGGATATATGGACATATATATATAACCCTGATATATTTATGTAATATATATATATATATCCTCCTCAATCCAAACAGAGCTAAATCTCTCTTAGTTTCAGCAGGTGGCAGCTGGTGGAAGGAAGGAGTGAGAAAAACACCTCCACAATGTTTATCCTGTTCTTTAAAGCCAAAAGCAAACAAACGCACATGGAGCAGTGCTGCAGAGATGGAGGAGGGGCAAGGGAGAACATAAACGATATCCAGCAACAGTGATGGATCCTGAACAAATGTCCATCCATCCACTTGTCCAGGTCTAGGTCCACAGCTCCGTAGTCTAACATGGGATGTCCAGAGCCTCCTCTCTGGACCCAACTCCTTCAGCTCTTCTGGAGCTGCACTGAGATGCTCCCAAGTGGCCAAATGGATATGGCCAAATGTCTAACTTAGGAGGTGTCCAGGAGGTCTGGTGCTTGGAGAAACATGGCCTCTTCTCATCACTGTGTTTTGTTTTTCTGCAGGCAAAATGAACTGCACTCACCCTCTGGTGCCAGAATATGGAGGTTTCCGCTGCGATCCCTCCCCGTGCCAAGGCTTCCCTCACAAGACCACCATCCGCCTCTTCTGTGAATCAGGATACCAGATGAGGGCCTCATACTCCAGGTGCCACAACGGGAAGTGGCACCCTCCTATATCTGCCTGCATCCCCATGAAAGGTGAGAGCTTGAAGGCCTCCAGTCAGAGTTATAGAGTGTGTTGTGTTTTTGTTTGTACTCTAGCAATGTGATCAGGGCGTGGTGTTGAGGTTTGTGTGTTTTGTTAAGTGCAAAGTGCAATGATACATTAAATTCACACTCTTAGATGTGTTTAATGGAGCTGATAAGCCAGCTTCAGTTTCCATGCTTAAGAGTTTTGCTCATGCATATTGTCAGCAGGTTGTTAGTTTCAATACAATTCAAGCCATCCAATCGCCTCTGAGGCTTTTGGAGTTACTCAGTTTAAAGTCATATGATATTAAACTTTCCTTCTTTAATAATAAGATTTTCTTAGACAACTCTTAACATTTCCCAGCAGCAGTGAGCATCACAGCGTTGCTGTGAGAGATTATTACTTCAGTTTAGAATCTACCTGTGACTCATCTCCCCGTCAGCCCAGCCGGTCTAAAGGCTGGTTAGTCATTTTAGTCACTGCTCATTTCTTGTTTTAAGCATTCAGGAAGTGGATAGCGTGTCTACCAAATACTTGTCGACAGCATACAAATATGTGTTAATGCTAATTTCCGATATGAGGCAGAGGGCCTAAAAGTAATATGAAGCTTCAAGCTCCATCTCATCATCTTCATCTAATTTCCATCTCATCATTAATACCAATGAGTATCAGCCACTGTTACATTTTTTTTCTTTTAATTCACAGCCAGTGACTTTATGGCACTATTGAAAATAATTAAAGAGACAAGTTGTACTTGCATGGCTTTTTAAAGTGTGCAGTACTCAAAGAGCTTGAGTCACATGAAATTAATACACCATACCACGTGTTTAGCAAATTATGAACTTAAATTTCCCAGATTTTACAATATTTAAAACAGATATCAGAGATCACATGCCCCATACACCGCACAGTTTCAGAAACACAGGTTTCATGAGGAACTGGATAACAACCCTGAACACAAGCACTGACCAGGGCTCAGTAACCACTCCATGAGTTAAAGCTAAACCAGTGCTCTTGGTCAATAAAACACAGACAGCAGCATCACAAGTCTGCAAGACTCAAAGTCTAAGCAGAATAAATGGCCTGTATTTGTATAGCGCTTTACTTAGTCCCTAAGGACCCCAAAGCGCTTTACACTACATTCATCCACCCATTCACACACACATTCATACACTGGTAATGGCAAGCTACATTGTAGCCACAGCCACCCTGGGGCGCACTGACAGAGGCGAGGTTGCTGGACACTGGCACCACCGGGCCCTCTGACCACCACCAGTAGGCAACAGGTGAAGTGTCTTGCCCAAGGACACAACGACCGAGACTGTTGGAGCCGGGGCAAGAACCGGTAACCTTCCAATTACAAGACGAACTGCCAACTCTTGAGCCACGATCGCCCCCAGAATAAAAGAAAACTATGATCAAAACACATTAAATTAAGCTTTTGAAGTTGAGCACTAACAATCCAGTGAGTCTGTGCATGTGCCACTGCAGATGTATCCCTTACAAATAACTAAATAACACACTTGTGGATGACTGTGCTTCTCAGTATTCAGGAATAGGTAGTTACAACTAGACTAATATAAATGTATTAAATTCAACATCTTTTTTAAGCTAATGTTATAATGGAAACCTCATAAAATGGAACCAATGAGCATAGATTTCTTTTAGAAAATGTACAGTATTTACATTATGCGTTAAGAGACCGAGTTCTCAGTTTTGGCCACACGTTGGTGGCCCATACACCGCACACGTTACCAAGACACCCATTTCATTAACTTCTGAAACAACAAGAAAGGGAAAAAAAACAGAGTCTCTGTCGTAGTTTTCTGTTAATGGGTAAACTTTCATAATGTTTGTGGCTACATTATTACTGGAAACCACATTATTCATTCACAAGAATCAACACCCACCAGCAGTGCCACTGAACTGTTGTACTCTTAGTCTCACAGTGCCGCCAGTGCTGCAGTGTGACGCGATATATTTACTCATGGATTTTGCTGAAATACACTTTTATTGTGCTTGTATTGTATTGTATTGTACTTTAAACTATCCAGCCGTGTATAAGTAATGAAAAACCTCTTCAGCTGTAGCATTTCATCGATGTGTGATTCTGCACAATGACTGTTTTTATTTAAGTACTTTTAACTATATTTTGATACTCTGACTCTTAACTTTACCTCAATAAAGAGTCTGAATACACATTTCACTGCTTTGCTGACAAGTTTTGCAAAATAAAAGGACTTTTAGTTTTGTTTTTGTGCACAGGGCTGTGCATGAACCTGAAAATCAGCCCCAATGTTTTCTACACTGACACAAAATGTAGATAATTCAATACTGAATTAAGTTAAATGCATCAATTATGCAAAAACAGCAGACACAGCAGCTTTATCGTCTCTATCTTATGACCTACTTAACAGGTGAACACAGACACACTCTACAGAGGAAGTAGCAGCTTTACTTTCCTCAGACCAGTTCCAACTTCCTCTGTCGCCATTCAGTCGAATGTGCTGCAACAGGAAGTCAGAGTGCAGAAAGAGGAAGCGGGCAAAGCCACCATAATAACCATTAAACATTTCCTCTCTGACGCTGTCAGTCTCATGGAAAGCTGCTGCTGTGTTGTCACGGGCACGAACAAACCACACAGCTTGAAAATCTCTCCTCTCGCAAAGATCTTGAGATAGATAATTAATTTCTGCTCAGAGCTTCTACTCAGAACACACAACCTTTCCCACGGTTATGCATTTAGGTTCAATTTACCTGTCTTATTGTGGTGACAAAAACCCCAAATGCACATCTGGCATTCAGACACAATTTTGGAAATAATCAGATCTCCTTAAAGAACCTGGATTTTAGTTTTGGAGCTCTGTTCTGCTGAAAACAGATTATGGTCCTGCTAAGTTCAAACCTGCTGCAGAATGTTCTGGTGGCTCTGCTGCGTATGCATGGTCTCATGCATAAATGAGACCATGCATGAAGAAATGGCCCAAAATGTTCAGTGTGCAGGAAAAGGCAACAAAATGTGAAGGTTTTGGTATTTTCAGCATCTGTAATGTCTGTCTTTTTCTCCTCAGGCAATCCTATCCCAAAACCAGATGACTCAATGCCCAGCATGGCCACGACTGCGGTGGGTGTGTCCATCTTCCTGCTCACCACCACCGCCTGCCTGGTCCTCAAGTCCCGGCTCTACCCCTGTCAATCACACAGGTAAGAAGAAACATCTACTGACTTTAAAAAAAACAAACAAACTATCCACATGTTTGTTTCTAAGCACCTATTTTTACTGGTGTGGCATCTTACGTGTATTTATATGGACATGATATCTTATTGTACCCTTATAGTAATAAATAAACTAATAGCTGTACAGGACAGACACCACTTCAAAAACTCTGAGTGTTATCAGGCTATCAAGGCCGTTGCCACATGGTCTCATTATTATAATAAATAAGCTCTAAATTAGGTCAACTCCACCTCCTAGTAAGGCCAGAGGGTTGGTAGTATCCATTCTGGTTACTGATAAGCGCCGGTGGATACGTGATACTCAAAGGCGTGTTAACATCGTGTGCTGCCTTGTCTGAGGGTTGGGAACTGGAAACACCGGCTGAACTTTAGTTACTTTATAATCAGTGCTGCAGTTTCAGGTCAGAGGTCAGGAGCGCTTCAGTTGTCATCGGAGCATTAACCTCTTACTTTTCCTTCCTCCCTGCAGCCGTCGCTCCTCAGACCAGCTGGACCTGATGGTGGACGGGCTTCCCGTTTCCCTTCCCTCCTATGAGGAGGCGGTGTATGGCAGCTGGGGGCAGCGCATCCCTGCCTGCTCAGCCCCTGGGCCCACGCAGCTCCTCCTGGCTCAGGAGGCTCCGGGCTGTCAGCAGTCTTCCCCGAGCAGTCAGTCAGACGGCAGCCACTGCCCGCTCCTATCGGGCCAAAGCCCCGACAACCCTCCACCGCCTTACGAAGAGGTCCAGTCACCACATGCCAGAGACAGGATGAATAATGGGGACGTCCTGCAGCTCCACGTTGCACTTTCAGACGATAAGGACACATGATGACAGATGGAGAGACTCACATATGACTGAAGTAGTTTATGATTGTGACAGGTGCAGTGTTCACTCTGCAAATTATGGCTCAAAAAACATAAAAACAGGGGCTCACGGCAGACTCCTGTACTGCCTGCACTTTTCCTGGTTGGCTCACCAGCATCAGGACCTATCACATGGTATTTTAGATGATAAGCTCTGATTGGCCAATTGTTGGGTCAAAAAAGGCCCGACTGAAGAGGACTGAAGTGCATTTATAACTGAAATGTTGATTGTATAGCGTGTTGTGTGAATGTATGTGACACAGGGAGGGGGTGTGTTATGCGGTATCATCGCTGTCTTGTGAAATCCTGAGAGTGTGAAAACAGGAAGGCTTTTACCAGATGGCGGTGACATGAGTGTGTGTGTGTGTGTGTGTGTGTGTGTGTGTGTGTGTGTGTGTGTGTGTGTGTGTGTGTGTGTGTGTGTGTGTGTGTTTTCAGTGTGTTTCTGGAGACGTCGTCTACCTTTCCCCTCAGTGACGGGGCTCATCAAGGCTTCGTTTGTGAAGTCAGTGGCGTGTTATTTCTTTTCACTTCCGCATTTGTGTCTGAGACTTTTGCACAGTGTTTCTATTAAGTCCAAACGGGCCGAGTTGCACGGGCTGCTGATTTAAAAGCACACACACTTGGGTCGTGGATGGTGATTTTGTTTTTTGTTTGTTTGTTTTGTTTTGTTTTGTTGTTTTAAATAAATGTTAATTTCATGTACAGCAAAGTGCTTGGAAACCAAATGTTCTCTTAAAGTGTTTCTGCTGTGTTTATTCAATGCTGATGGAGGAAAAAATATTTAATATTTTATCGCTTTCAATCTACAGTTAAGAGTCGATTGATTTACTAAATGAAATCATTCCGTAAATAAATAAATTTAGTAAATCATTGGAGATTTATGTAGGCACTTTTTAAAAAAAAAAATCAATTAAAAAAAAAGGTGCAAATCTCTGAGATGACCCGAATGCCTTTCAGGATCATCTTCATGTCCTTACTGGGTTCCTCAAGTGACTGACGCCTTCAGACCTTGAATGTATTTAATGTTTTTGTTTTGTGCAGACAGATCTGAAATAATATATATATATATATAATTGTAATATTTACAAAACGATTATTTCTATATTGTGTAATTGCACAGAATTATATGATTAATAAATGTTGAGGTGTTTCTTTATTTGGACGTCTCCGTCTCATTTGTAACTTTGTTAAAGTTGATTTGTGTCAGATAAGTCCAGCAGTGCAACACAGATGCATCAAAAATGTAAAGTCTGTTGAAGATAAGCAAACACAGCTGATATTTTGTGCAGCCTTTGTCTTTAGCTGCTAGTTTCACATAAATCTGAAAGTTTTCACACAACTGTTTGAGATGCTCTGTTAAAAACAGGAGGAACTCTTTGAGGTGTTGCAGGGTTTTAAATTCCTGGTGGTTTAATTTTCTTTCTTTTCTTGCTCAACAGTTTTTCCTGGCTGGATGAACCTTTTACCCCTACGTGCTGCAGGTCAGTCCACAACAACAGCTGTCAGCAGTAAAGTTAATGATTGTGTTCCCGGAAAGTGACTGAGAAACATTGTAACTCAAGCACGGTGAAGAAACGACACAGCGAGTTGTACTGTTTGACGTTGTGAAAACAACAATGACACAAAATCTGGTCTTTCCCTTTTAGGAGACTGCAGGTTAGCTGGCATGAGAACTTTGCCCATGATGCAACACAACAATCAGGCATCTAATGTCACGTCGCAGAGGCAAATCAGGTCAATTTGTTTAAAAGGATGGTTTAAAAAAAAAAAAAAAAGCTAGACATTGATCATCTACAGCTAATAGAACAATAAATGCATTAAAACATAAAAGTAGTATGACTTAAAAATTAAACATTAAACAATTAAACAAAAAATAAAAAACAGAAAGCAGTCTGGTTTAACCTACTTTCTGCGCTTCCTGATCGAAAATGACATCCCCAAAATGAATGGAGTATTTCTCTGCAATCACAAACTCTCTGCAAACAATCTTAGTATTATAATAAAACTAACACTTGTTCATCAGAGGTGTCAAAATTGCAGCAGATGTTACTGAGGCTGGAACACAGAAAAATTAAGTTGATTTTTTCCTTGCCTAATTTATTTATTTAGCATATAACCCTTTTAAAATATTCTTTAGTTCACATTTTAATCCAGAAATTCAGTAATCAACATATAAACAGATAAAAAGATTTATGCTTCTAAAGTGAAACACTTTTCATCAATAAATATTCAGGCATTGTACAAGAAGTCCAATTTTGGCACTCTCTGGACACCATATTAGTTGAATTTTTTAGGTATCGAACAGCAGAAATTATTTAATTTCATTAACATGCCTAAAAATGCTTGTTTTTTTAAAAAAATATATATTTTTGAAGAATTAAGAACCACATATTCATAAGCAGTGGGCAAAAGATGGAGAACCAGCTTCAGCAAAACAATGTTGGTGAAGTCTGGAGAGGCCTCAGAACCATCTCAGGCCACAAACATCAGAACTCTCTGCCTGGGAGGGATGTGAGGTGGGCAAATGAACTGAATCATTTCTTCAACAGATTTGATTCAGCCATGAGGCAGTCTCCAACATCGGCTGCAGACTCACCCACCCCCACTGCTGCTGTTCCACCTCTGACACCTCAGACACTTCACACCTCCTCTATTCACCCTGCTTCCAATACACACTCAACACAAGGCTCCAGCCTGTCTCTCTCAACCACCCAGGTTCGGGAGGAACTGAGGAGGATTAAAGCCAAGAAGGCAGCGGGTCCAGATGGCATCAGCTCGAGGGTCGTCAGGTCCTGCGCGGACCAACTGTGTGGTGTGATGGAGCACCTCTTCAACCTGAGCCTGAGGCTGGGAAGAGTCCCACAGCTCTGGAAAACTTCCTGTGTTGTTCCAGTGCCAAAGACTTCACGCCCAAGGACCTCAACAGCTACAGGCCGGTGGCTCTGACATCCCACCTGATGAAGACCCTGAGCGGCTGGTCCTGGCTCAGCTTCAGGCGCCTTGTGAGCTCATCACTGGACCCACTTCAGTTTGCCTACCAGCCTGGCATTGGAGCGGATGATGCCATCATTCACCTCCTACATCGCTCCCTCGCTCACCTGGAGACCGCTGGGAGCACTGTGAGAATCATGTTCTTTGATTTCTCCAGTGCCTTCAACACTATTCTTCCCTCGGTTCTGAAGGACAAGCTGGAGAACTCAGGAGTGGACCATCACCTCACTACCTGGATTTTGGACTACCTCACCGACCGACCACAGTATGTGAGGACTCAGGGCTGTGTGTCGGACAGGGAAGTCTGCAGCACGGGGCCCCACAGGGTGCGGGCCCGTTCCTCTTCACCATCTACACTGCAGACTTCTCCCACAACTCCACCCAGTGCTTCCTGCAGAAGTTCTCTGATGACTCTGCAATAGTCGGCCTCATCACTGATGGGGCGACAAGGAGTACAGAGGACTGACTCAAGACTTTGTGGACTGGTGCCAGCTGAACTACCTCCAGATCAACGCCAGTAAAACCAAGGAGCTGGTGGTAGACTTCCGCAGGCACAAACATCCTCCACTGCAACCACTGAACATCCAAGGTATGGACATCGAGGCTGTGGACAGCTACAGGTACCTTTGGTGTTCATCTGAACAACAAACTGGACTGGACTCATAACTCAGACGCCCTCTACAGGAAAGGGCAGAGCAGGCTGTACCTGCTGCAGAGACTCAGGTCGTTTGGAGTGGAGGGCCCACTCCTGAAGACCTTCTATGACTCTGTGGTGGCCTCAGCCATCTTTTTATGGTGTGGTCTGCTGGGGGCAGCATCTCTGCTGGGGACAGGAAGAGACTGAACAGGCTGATCGAAGAGCCAGCTCTGTTCTAGGATGCCCTCTGGACCCAGTGGAGGTGGTGAGTGACAGGAGAATGGCGGCTAAGCTGTCATCCCTGTTGGACAACATCTCCCACCCCATGCATGAGACTGTGACAGCACTGAGCAGCTCCTTCAGTGGAGACTGCGGCACCACGGTGTGGGACGGAGAGATTTGCAGGTCTTTCCTCCCCACTGCTGTCAGACTCTACAATAAAGACTTTTGCAGCTGATCAAACACACAAACCCACACATGTGCAATAAGACTGCTATACGTGCAATTCTTCTTCTGAGAAGTTGTTTTTGTATTTTCCTACTCAGTTGTATATAGTATTTGTATTTCTATTTTATTCTATTGTATATATTATTCTATTCTATTTTATTCTATTGTATATAGTATTTTATTTTATTTTATTGTATTTTATTGCATTCCAGTGTTTTCTAATTTCTGCTACATAACTTTGCACTTTTGCTGTAACAAAACAAATTTCCCACCTGTGGGACTAATAAAGGCCATCTTATCTTATCTTATCTTATCTTTCTGAGGGGCTGTAGCTTCGGCTTCTTTTGGCCTGTTTTAGCCGATTTGCATGATTGACGCTTCTTTTTAACGTTTGAGCGAATAGAATCAGGTAATGATGCCGCGTTCACTGCACTTCAACCAATCAGAAGTTGCAAAGCCAGGCCCAGGTGGGCCCAATTTATGACGTGTTGTCTGTCTGTCCAGTCAGGGTCTGGGTCTACAGGCTGGACAGTTGTTGGCGGAAGTGGCTCTGATGCGGCTAGTTAGCCGCGGTAGCTGCTGATAATCATGGTGCTATCGGCTACCGGCGAAAATAAGGGAGGACACTGGGAGGTAAGCCGATTTTGGGATGCTACGCGTTTTTGTGGTCTTCTTTTGCGGCTGGTTCAGTGACCTTTGGTCGGAGCGTGGTGAAACTTGGTGTTTGGAATGTGTGATAGCTCTCGAAGCTAACTAGCCTTTGTTTAGCCGGTTACATGAAGTCTGGAGAATTTCTGGATTGGTTTTGATGTTTAGTGGACTTTTTCGCATTTACATAACTGCTCTTTTAATCATTGCTTGTTTTCGCTGTGTTTGGTGGTTGTAGAAAGGTTTCTGTGAATACTACACAAGTTGATATTTGCTTAAAAGGCTGTAAGCCATGGAGGTTTACATAACTCTTGAGCCACAACGCCAGCAGCCCCGCCCACTGGCTGCTCAAACCTTCTGTTTATGATGGGCAGCCAGTCAGAAGAATAGAGGTTGTTTTCAACATATGAACTGAGATGCTGTTACGAGATCCAATTCAAGATAAATAAGGATTATTTTAATCTGTGATTCATGCAAAGCTACTCTGGTACAGTCTGAGAAAAAAAGAGTGGAGTTGGAAATAAATATCCAGTTTAAGTAAACACATCAAATATGATTAAACACAATTCACATAAGGCTGATTGGACCTCATTAACATTAGGATGCACAGTTACCTGTTCAGGATACAGCAGATCACAGACCACACCTCTGAAACAAAAGACCATTCATTTTATCTCGTCTCAGCAGATGTATGAAAAAAAAAGTCAGTATTTCTCTCTGAAATGATGTGCAGGAGTATAAAACCCTAAAGTAAGCCACAGACAGAGTAAACATGTCTCTCTGGTCAAGGACTCTTAAACTGAAAATGTAGGATTGTGTTTCTTTTTTTTTTCCTCCTTGGATTTTCTCCAGGAAAACTCCCATAAAGATAAAACACAAAGTCTCTTCAGTGATATGTAATGCACCTATTTACAGGAAAGCATTATTGGTCTTTATCGGTTTATGACTTAGTTCAAGGACTCTGTGTCAGATAAGCCTGGATGTGTTTCACCTTTTCCAGTCGGACTAAAAGGAGAAGCTGCTCGGATGAGTCCAAGCTGTCCAGAAGTGAAACAGAGACGTGCTGCAACCAGTCAGCAGTGATTAATTTTCTGCATCTGCCACAGTGTGACAACATCCCGTCACATGGTGGAAGTTGGAAGAAGACTGAATTTCTCAACTCATAACCAGAAAAGACACAGTGTGATCTTTGAAACTGTTACCAGCCCTGAGGGTTTCCCTCCTCTGCTCAGCTTCCTTACAAATGCGTTCTTCAGAAAGTGACCAGCGTGTGACATCACAGCGAGGTTGTGCAAACAGGGTGAATTCATAGTTACTGTCAGGGTTTATGCAAATGCCCACATCTGTGATTTCTTTTTTGATGACAAACTGGTTTTCTTTCATTTGTTTTACTTCCCATTTCTGCTTCTTTGTTTCTTTAAGCCCTAAAAAGTTAACAGAACTAAAATTTAAAACTGCCTTACATCAGCTATTTTGACAGTTTAAATTTCATTTTGCCACATAACTGGGGCTAAGTTAGAGTTCTTACACAGTCAATTTAAGTATTTACTATAAAGTCACATTTCCACTGGATTATGAAACTTAAATGTAAGTTAATATGTTTATGTTGCCTTAACTCAACACATCACTGTTGTTCCAATGATGAATGATTGACGTCATTATTAATTATTGTTTTTATTTTATTTTAGTGTTTAGGGCCACCTGCTGACGACTTGAAAGCCACCTTTAACAGATGAAACACACCTGTGGAATGAAGTCACAGGTAAGGGTTTAAACTATTTTGGTTTTGCACGAGCTCAAACCTTTATGGAAATCAAAGGAAAAATGCTTCATGACGCCTTAAAGTCGTGAACAGAAAAACATGATCAGGCCTCCTTCAGCAGGTCGTTTGAACCTTGGAGATAATTTGGTACTTTTGCCTCTGATCCACACCAGGCTGGATTTTAAATCAAACAGTCAACATGTGACTGAAGTGCAGACTTTCAGCTTTAATTTGAGGGGTTTTACAAAAATATTTCATCAACTGTTTACGAATTAAAGACATTTCTTTCACACACAGTCAGACGCTCAAAAGCATTCAGGCAAAATAACAATATTAAATATAAATGCTGCTTTTAAAACTTAAAGATGTGTGAACCAGACAACCACACACACTCAGTCATATTAAATCAGGCATTGCTGTGAGGTGTCAGAGCTAACCACCTGCTACTAAACTTTTCCACAAATGTGGTGTTGGTGTCCGATCTACAACTGCTTCTATGCATTTTTTGTCCCCTCTCTGAGAAAAACAACCCCACGATGATGCAAACGAGCTGTGGGCGATACAGCTGACAGCTTGTACATTGCTTGATTTTCTTCATACACAAGTTTCCTAAAATCTGCTGCGTAATAATGATTTGTGAAATCTGTGCAAATGTGGGTTTATTCTCAAAATGTTTGCGAACGTTTCAGCACAGAGGTTTTTTATTTCTTGCAGTATATTGCTCAAAAAATACAGGAACACTTCTTAATCAGAGTGTAGCATCGAGTTGGTTAAACTTCTGGGATATTGATCTGGTTGGTGATCGTTATTAATCAGTTTCAGCTGATTTGGGGTTAATGAAATTATCAACAGGTGCACTAGAGGGGCAACAATGAGACAACTCCCAAAACAGGAATGGTTACGCAGATTAGTGACCCATCCTATCCTACAGCCACCCCAGTCATTGCCAGGTTTGTTGTGTCTCGCAGGGCAGTCTCAGCGACATGGAGGAGACTCCAGGAGATAAGCAGTTACTCTAGGAAAGCTGGACAGGGCTGAGGAAGGTCCTTCATAGGATTGGTATCTGCTCCTGTGTGACAGGAGGAAAAGCATGAGCACTGTCAGAGCTACAAAATGAGCTCCAGCAGCCCGCCAGTGCGAATGTGTCTGACCAAGCAATCAGAAACAGACTTCATGAGGGTGACCTGAGGTCTGGAAGGGCATCTCATTAGGTGATGTGCTCCTTTAATCGTTCTGAGCAGCTCTGTGGAACAAATCCCGGTACATGTGATATGATGTGGGTACCACTCGCATATGGTGGCATTTAGATTTTTGGTGATGTTACTGCTTTGTTGTTGTGTTTTTAACGTAGTTATATTTTTTGCTGAACAGTAGCCATGAAGCACAAATGAAATTTCCAAAAGGACAAATCATAAATTAATTCTAATAAAGGAGCAAAGCTAGCTCTGCATCGCAGGTTAAAACAGGCCTGCAGAGCCACAGAGGACGTTTAATAAGGTGATGAAACAGCAGTTTTAGTTAAAAACTTCATGTTCAAAATGAAAAGATACGAGCGCTCTGACATGGAGAACATTTTTCTGTTTTCAGAGGTATGACGTGACCTTCATGGCCGTGGACAGAAGCTTGTGGTCCTTTTGTGGGCAATAATCATAAGAAGCTCAGGTACTCTGATTTACCTCTGCACACAGATCACACTACAGCTTCTGCTTTTGCTTCATCAGCTTTATTTAGCTCAAGAATACGTACAGGATAAAGAGTAAAAAGAAAAGAAAACAGTATACAACCCCTCTCCCTCTGTGTAAATCATCGGGGGGAAATAATGAACAGATCCTGCGTGACAGTAACAGGCCAAACAATGTTTTTCACTGGGTGAGAAAAAGGCACAGACAGCTCTGGAAGAGGTAACACGTTTGAGATAAAATGGCAGTTTTACAGGGGGCAGGGAGTAGCACACAGACAGTTTGTAGTTTTTCAGATAACGTGTGGAAAAGGAGAAGATGATTGTGGCCAAATGAAAACAATCCTCAACATCAAAATCACAATATTTCATCAAACACTGCAACTGAAGGATGCAAGCCTACTTTCAACTCATTTAATTTGAGGTAAAATTTGTTAAAGTCATAAAATTTGATCTTAAGGACAAAAAACAAAACTAAATTCTAGTGTTTCATCACATTTTTACCAGCATATAAACAAGCTTACTCTACTGATGCTTTAACTAACAATAATGGCAAGATAAATCGATTATAGAAATATATATATGTTTATATATATATTCAAAACCACAATAAAAAAGGACAAAGCAATACCCATCAAATTTTTTTTTTTTTATTTTTATTTTTTTTTTGCCGTTTGACCACACCCTCAGCAGGTTACCCACGGCTACGGGGACACGTCTGAAAGCCAATTGATCACCTCACATTAGCTTATAGAGAGTGTAAGAGAAGATGAAGGGCACCCACCGGGCCCCTCGGGATTAAAGATT
Organism: Oreochromis aureus; assembly: GCF_013358895.1. NCBI lineage: Eukaryota > Metazoa > Chordata > Actinopteri > Cichliformes > Cichlidae > Oreochromis > Oreochromis aureus. Next base: position 5,268,187 of record NC_052955.1, on the reverse strand, counting down.
AGACATGAAGAACAATCTGCGACGAAGGGCGACTCAGGATCTGAAGAGAACGCTGAAATAAAACTATCAGAACTTTCTAGTAATTGCATCATTTAAAAAAAAAAGAAAAAAATGTTTACAAGTGTATAAAAAACACAAAAATATGCCACTGAAATGACATGCCACTGATTTCGCAAGTTTTTTTTGTTTATTTCTGAGTAAAGTGGAAGAGCGAGTGATTTATTTACTTTTTGTTAGTTGAGACACTGACTGAAGGATGACGGTGATTTTTGCTGACATGGTTGTTCTGTACACCTTTATAATGTGATCAAACTGTGAGAAATTTAGCTGCAGAGAAACACGTCTCTTTTTGTCTCACCGTTAAACCCATTCGGGATGATTAATCTTTCACATCGTTCGCATGAGGAAAATTAGCACCACCTGCCGTTTCCATCACAACGGACAGACCTCAGTGATGACTTCTCAGATTAAATCCCTGACGAAAAGTAAGTGATGATGGAGGAAAGCGAGCGCTTGAGCTGTGCCGGGTTGCGGGAAGCCAATTTGGAGCATCTTCGCTTTGACTTTTCCCGGCTCCAGAGCGGGTCGCCGGCTCTTGTTTCACAGTGAGAGACGGACGGGAAAAGCCAACATCAAGAGACCGTTCGGCTTTGGCTACAATCAACGATCCGAAGGCGAAGTGATGCAGCGTGTGTGAGTCTCGAATCTTGTGCGTGCATGTCTGTAGGTGTGCGCTCAGGATGCAGTGTTTGCAGGCAGATCCAAAGTCGACTTTCTCGTTTTAAGCGGTGAAGTCGGGCCAACTCGTGACTGGCAGGAACTCCTTTAGGTCATAGGTGAGAGAGGTGGCGAGAGGAGAGTCGGGCGAGATACAAATATGTCCTTCATCAGAGCTGCGAGACACAAAGAGAGAGACACAGTTCGGTCAGAGGACACTTCACAGCTGCCTTTTTAATCCAAAAAGGTTTTGGATGCAACAGAATTTCTGTTTTTGTCATTTAATTTAAAAATGTGAGAGTTGTTTTTTTATAATGAATCTGAGGCCACGGACTGCACAGACTGGCTTCATTCTAAAAAATGACTCCGGCTGACCTTTACCAAAGCAGGAATTGAAACTCTTAGGCTTAAGAATCTCTTATGTGTCTCAGACCCACACAGGCAGTGATTTCTGGCATGTTTTTAACAGCAGGAGGTAAAAACAACACTCCACAGAGTCACAGGAAGGTCCCTGCAGGGGTTTGAACTAAGCATTTTTTAGCTGTGAGCTAACCACTGATAACCAAGATCTGACCTGAAAGGAGCCAGAATAGAGAGAAAACTGCCATCTGTGACGTACAGTTTATGTTCCAGACCCATCACATTTAATATCTGGGTGAAAAAGATCAATCCTTTTCCTGTTGTAATAATGTTGGATTGTAAATCTATAAGTAGCCTATGCACCAACATGATCACTTATTGAACTGTGTGGAATATTTTGCCTTGATTCCAAAACATTATCTCAGTATGACCACTAGATGGCGCCAAATCACATGAATTTGGAGGTCTAGCTGCTTAAAAACTAAACGGGGATGGAAGTCACTCAGTGCCCTTTATCCTCTGACGTTAATTTGAAGCCAGACTGAAAATGTGAGCTGAGGTTAGAGATCTTACCTGCGGTGTCACACAGTCCTTGCATGCCTCCTAAGACCGGATCTCTGTCTGTGAGCAGATGGCTGCGACTCTCCGGCACCGGGTCCATGATCAGATCTGGTTGGTCGGTTTCATCCAGACTGTCCTGAAATTGGAGGTTAACGTGTGGTCAGGTGAAAAAGTTTGTTCTGAAAACATAATTATCATTACATAGCATCTATTAGAAGAAACCAACCAAATACTGATTTGTTTTTTTAAAGGTTTTAGGTAAAAACTGAACACTGCATCAATAATCAAAGCAGTGAAAGGTCATCACGGCAGAAAACATTTTGGAATAAACGTCTTAAAATCGCCCCTCTCGGCTCCTCTTCCACTCACCAGTAGTTTGTGGGTGAGAAGAAGCTCCTCCTCTATGGAAGGATCCTTTTTCGGTCTCTTGTCCTGAAGCATCACTGTTGACAACATCTCTTCAGCAGAGTCATGGGTCCTGAACGAGAGACAGACGGATTGTAAAACACGTAAATCTTTGTTTTAATGTTCAGATATAAATTTTTAGCTGTGTCGTCACCTACAATAAAAAGCTGAGACTGAAAAGGGGCTCTACAATGTCCTTCGCTCTGGCGCCTCCCTCAGGACAAATTTCACATTTTGGCATTGGCCCGTTGTGCTCAGTTACATTATATAATGCAAGGTGAAACTTGGCTTCCTGTTTGCTCTGAACACACCTTTGCAATAGTTTCATAGATAACGCTGGTCTAACTTACCGTTTCCTGCTTGTTGCTGAACTTTCGGATGACGAAGGTTTCTCAGCTTCCTCGGTCATACTGCTGAGGAAGGTCAGCTGGAAGTCATCATCCATGGAGATGTACGGAGCCAACATGTCCAGGTCCATCCCCTCCATCTCCTGAGAAAATGCAGGTAGGACTGAATATTTTGCAGAAAGCGGTTGACTGAACAGTTTTTATCTGGATGTCTTTTGTTGATGCCTCATTGCTTGGTGCTCTTACCACCAGGGTATCTTTCTTCTGGGCATCTTCTGGCCAAAAGGCGAAGAACTTTTCCACCTCGCTGGTGTCCATCACCTCCTCTTCACTGCGGCTCTGAGACACAGATAATGATTAAGCGTTAAATCAGACGGAGACACAGATACTTCGACCGATACACAAAGACTTAAGGGCTGACATTTACCTGCTCGGGTTCAGGTGAGGAGCTCGGCGATGGTGAAGAAGAGGATGAGGATGCAGATGGAGGAGGAGTGATGGGGTCAAAGATGGGTGCGAGGAGCTTTCTCAGCTGCGGGGTGCACAGATCCTGAGGGTGCTCGGGCACAGAATCTGGACTGGGTGGACTGGCAAATGAGAGCTCGACAGAACCTGAAAGAGGCCAAAAACATCCACTCTGAATAACCACTGACGACGTTCCCTCAACTGTAACGTGAACGAGGCTTTTAGGTTTAGAAAAAAAAGGGGGGGGAAAGGGTCTTCTGTCGGTCTCACCTGGACTCAGAGGTACGATGGTGTCTCCAGCATCAGGAGCCAATTGCAGCAGCTCCTCCGGCTTCTCCCGCAGCTCCATGAAGAGCTTCGCGCTGCTGCTGGAATCTGAATCCACATCTTCAGCCTCAGTGGAAACAGTGCGAGGCTCACTGTCAGTTTCAGACTCGCGTATGTCGGCAGTCCCGGAGTCCTCATCTGCCGGTTCAATTTTAGGCACGCGACTACAGCGGGTCTGCTCCATGGAGAAAATCACATCCGGCTGCTCCACAGAGCTAAAAGACGAAGACGACGTTAAAGTGGGGAACAGTAAACTGCAGCGCCATCCTCGCTCATTTTGCAGTTTGTGAGACAACTTTGCTGCTTTTTAAAGTACCTGAGGATGAAGTTGAGGCAGACGATGGCGTCCGGCTGGGAAGTTTTACTGTTGTACAGCACTGTGGCCTGAGTCTCCGCCCACACGTAGCCGCCGTTGTTTGCCAGGAAACGGTACTGGCTGGTGCTGACCTGACCTTTGGAGAGCACTGCGCAGTGTGGACAGAAGAGAAAGAAGATGATGATGAAGTGCCAGAACACGTCTTCAATTAATTAAAACACAAATTCTGGGAGCTCCTCGTTGAAACACAGCTTTTAATAACAGCTGAAATGTACTAAAACTTGTGCCTCAAACACACAATCAATAGACTGATGACATCAACGGCAGAGAGCATGACGAAGAAACACCCTTTTATGAGCTCAGGTGGATCAAAGCCAACTTTTCAGACTTTGTTCTTAAAGGCCAAGATGCACTGAAGGTGTTCTGACGACACCCGAGGGCCAAATACTGCTGAGAGTGTTTATGCTGGATTTTGCTTTAATCCGTATATGAAAGCCGTTTAGACCCAGGTATGCGGTGAAAATGATTGAAATTATTACACTGTTGTGACACGCAGACACACACTGACACTCACATGTGTGCAGGCTCTTGTTGATGTGATCCGAGTCGAGCGCGTGAAGAAACTCGAAGCCTGAGCGTCCAATCAAATCATCAGGTTTGTATCCCACCAGCTCTGCAACCCTGGAAACAGTGTGAGAAAAGAAAACCGGGAGTTCAGAGGTTCCTTTTCCTCCTTGTTTTCACGCTACAGTGCAATGATATTCCTCTGCTTCCCATCCACGGGGGGAGGTCAAAGGTCGAGATCGGTTACATTTTTCCGTCTCACCTGCCCTCGCAGTGGGTGAAGCGCAGGTCCATGCTGTGACGGGTGAGGAAGGTGCAAGTATCCAGAGGGAACTCCACGCTGGATGGGTGTGGGATGGGCTCACACAGCAGGGTCATGACTCTGCCTGCAGGGGGCGACGCAGAGCCGCTGCCAAAGGGACGAATTTGGCCTGTGCAGTGGAGGACCTGGAGAAAGAGGGCGAGGAATTTAAGGCAGAGTTCACCAACAGAGCACACTTCAAACAACCTAAATAACCTTTTTTTGCTCGTTTTCATGCTACATAGCTGTATTGAGCTCCTTTTAATGAAAAGTATTCAGTTTGTGTGGCTCTGCTTTTGCCAATGTTAAATTCAGAAAGAATAAAAACAAGAAACAAACTCAAATTTGAGCTGTAATCCCTTAAATGCTCAGAAGGTTTTAAGAGTCCCTGCTCTGCAGCGCTGGAGCCAAAACATGTCAGTGCTGGAAACCATCTGACTCTTCCAGGGGTTTTAAAATTTAAGCGCAGCACTTTAGACAGGAATGGTAACATCAGGACACGTGCCACTGTGCAGCAAGTACACGTGAGCGCATGAATTGAAAGTAGTGTGTGTGTTTGAACTAGTAGGTGTACCGTTTACAGCGTGAAGGCCGGCTGCCAGCGATAATCTGACCTTGCCATATCTCTTTCAGACTGGACTTTAGCTGCATGTGTGTGTCTGTTGTGCCTATTTTTATGAGGACCAATTATAGCTTCAGAACTAGCCGTCCCTCACTTTGTGACACACCTTCTAAGGCCTGTTTAAAGGGGACGTATTCTGCTCATTCCAGCTGACAATTTATTATTTTAACTCCTCTTCCTTTCTTGTGATTGGCTGCCTGTCATAAACCGAAGACCTGGGTAAAGGTGGGTGAAGCTTATGTGCTCAAAGCCAGAGGTGTGAACTCGAGACGTCCTTACTGAAGGTAGTTTACGCACCAGTCAAAAGTAAATGTGCACTGCTGTCGTTTGGGCTCGTCGTGCACCTCCAAACAGTAAAAATGTGTCGGGGAGAGTACAAGCAATCTTCTATTCCTTCTCGAGCCCCGAGGCTGTGATTTATTTATTGTTTTTCCTGAGCAGCAACACCTGTCATTTAGAAGAAGCCTGCAGCCAATCAAGTGCATGAGCCAAAAGCTCAGCTTTCACTTGTGAAGGCATTACTTGTAGTTTTTTAAAACTTTGGCCTCATTTAATTTGAACATCCATGTTTGCATAAGTATATATGTACATAGGAGAAAATAAGGAAGTGGTGAATACGTCACCTTTAAGGGTTAAAGACATGCTGCACCTGGCGGTATGAATAAAACAGAACATTTCTTTACAGCACTGCAAACTGGACTTTGACCCTCTCGCATATTCAGCAAGTTGGTGTATTCTAGTATATTATTACTCTGTTGCTGAGCAGTAGTTAGCTAGTAGCTGCAGTCCTACAGTTTATGAATGCAGCCTACTATTCTAAGCATTTGCACTCTTTACAACTACTTCTGGATCAAAATCCGCACATGGATCCGGCCAAAACTTTAATATTGAGGCTTCTAAATAAAAACTAATAGATGACATCATGGTAGCTGTGTCCATCTTTTATATACAGGCTTTTATATACAGTTTTAATGTTTAGGCTAGAATGAGGTCAGAGGTGAGTGAGCACCCTCAGAAAGCCACCACTGTGAGATGTGTGTGTATATATACACTAATGTACAGCTGTGTGTAATACAAACCTTCCAGGTGGCAGATTTGATGTTGACAGTGCGCCCCCTGGTGGTCAGTGTGCTCTTCATTCGCACAAAGAAGTTTCTCTCGCTCGTCTGTTCTGTCCGTGATTTCTTACTCAGACCTGAAAGCAACACGACACCATTAACGTGGGTAATTCACAGGAGTTTGTCAGCCTACAAAAAAATTTGTTAAGTACCAAAAACATTTTAAAAATTCAAAGAACAGCTGAGCTGAGAAAGCATACACAGACGGCTTCGCTGAGTCTTTGTGACCACAAACAAACAGAACTAATACAACAGCACGCACTAAATTAACTCATTACAGTCAATCTGGCCTGTAATTAAATTCTGGAGATCAAATTAAGAAGATGCTTGTCTTCTTGTCACATGACCAAACTACAAAATAAAGGTGTCAGAGGAGCTCCTGATCCCCGGCTCTGCGTGTTTACCTGGACGTGGAGTCAGCAGGTCTCTGAGCTCCTCTTGATCGCAGGGATGAACAAAGTCATAGATGCTCTGACCCAGCAGCTCCAGCTGTGGATGACAAGAAACCAACAAAACTGCTGAGTCACACACCAACAAGCACAACAAGTATCAACTGCTATCCCTGATTTTTGTTTTGTTAAAGCACAAACATGTATTTTTTGAACCTGACGTGTTGGTTAAAAGTTTGTCTGTACTTTATTTTCTCTGGTGAATCCATTTTTCTTCTTTTCTGTGTTTAGCAGCGACTGTAATTACAGTTGACGAGGTCGGGTTAAATAGCCATCGCTGTTACAGCATACTTCACTCTGGACCTCGGTGAATACTCGCCATAACCTCTTCAAACGGGGCTAAGAATAGATCTAAGGAACAGATTCTTCTTCCCGCTCAGCTTTCATAGACACACTATCCTGGCATCTCACAGGAAACAAAAAAGAAAACAACTCTTATCTAAGAAAAGCTCGTAAGGGCTGAGTGTACTAAAAACTGATGTAGGTCAGGAATGACAAACAACACATCTACAATATAAGCAATAATGATGCCGTTCTCACGTCCAACGAGTACCTCTGGGGTTTAATTACACACCCTGAAACAACATTATTACACTTCACTGAAAGTAAACCAAGACACTGTAATTAACCAAAATAAAAACTACACTTTAGCAAATACGCTGCTGAGCACCTACAAAAATAAACTACAATAAATGCAACGCAAAGGAAATGCCTTCAGTTTGGTCCAGTTTCTAAACCCAGTAGGTTTATATATGTATTTATGGGGATTGGGGTGATGTGTCAAGTGTTTAAAATGACCAACCCCACCGAAAATGGATGTTTGGAGACCGACAAAAATCCATTTTCTGGTGTTGAGGTTTTCGTAATGCTACACAGTGCATGGAAAAGCAGAACCGACTTGGAAAATAACCGGAACGCCAAGCTGACGGGTCACAAGATCGTCACACGGAGTGGCTGCTGAGCGGGAAACTGAGCGTGGCACAGTTGAAATGAAAGGAAAAGATTTAAGACTAAAGTATGGAAATTCAGCGCCCAATCAGACGGCAGTAACAAACGACGTGAAGGCACCAGGAAAAGTGAAAAATGTTCCTTTTTCATAGCTGCCTTTAAACCAGCAGAGTCTTTAGTGTCTGACTTTTAACGCCATGCACGGCTGTTCCTGCTGATATAAGCCTCACCACACGGGAGGGCCATTCTCTGGAAACTTAGAAATATTCATACATTTTTAATCAATTGTTGGAATCATAAATAGTAAAATAACAAAGTGATTGCAGAGCGAGTGCTTGTTTCGTCCTGTTTGTCAGCAGGATTACTCGCAGAGACACGGATGGATTTGCATGAATTTTTACCAGAGGTGGGGCCTGGATTAACTTTGTTGTTTTGGAACTGGTTCCAAGCATTTGTGGGTAACTTCTGCAAGGATATGTACAGTGCAAGATCGAGCAAAGCTGCACATCATTTTGTCTAATTTTACGCCACATTTTCAGAGAAACATTATCTAAATTTCATCAAGAGAAAAACAAAAGGCAAACTAATCCTAAATCAATGCAGACCTGCTCATGGAGGGTGTGGAGGGAATGTTTTTAGCCTCAGAGAAGCTATGTGGTCTCCTGTTACTCGATGTGTTTACGAGAGCTCTCCGGCCTCTCGAAAAAGAAGTCTCGCTGATTAGCACAAACTGAGTAAATAAATGACTTTGCAAAGTGTGAAATTTAAAACGGGGAGTGAATAATTTTACTTATGATGCACTTTTTTTGCATCAACAGCACAGGTATCAAAATGTTAAAAACACTTTTAATCAAAGTTAAAATATATTTGGATACATAATACAGGCGTTAAGCTCGGTTTTGTGCTTTTGCACGGCTACACTGATCCTGAATGCACATGTAATAAAGACGGTCTGTTGAAAATTCACGCAGGATATTTTAAGCTGTTTCTCAGTAAACGTGATTGTTTACTTTATGTTAAAAGAAAGGTGGGTTATCACATAATTGTTTTATTGGTCCATCATACTAGCTTGTTTTGGTTCATTAACTAAAGTGACCTTGACACCCTTGATATAAACAAACCAAACTGTTTGTGTGCCAACTATAGGTTATTACAGCAATAATCAAACTACATAAAAAAGTTTCCAGTCATTAGATTCATGCATCCATACTCTACGTATTCACTTTCCCTGAAATAAAATCCTCCTGCTATAAAGAGCCCGGTGTGTTGGAGCAGTTGATGGATGATCTTAATTATGTGAGCATGACTCTAAGGATAACAAGGAAATTAATCGTTTTCTTATGTGAAGCAAAGCACAATTAACCAGCGGTGTGACCCACCATTCAAAATTTTAAAAGAAAGAAAGTTCAAAAAGTGGAAACTACATTGGAAAAGCCAGCCCTCTAATGGCTTCAGCTGGACCGAGGACATCACGAGTCCCCCGCCCCCGCTATGACATCTGTCAGGAGAAGTTTGGCAAATGCTAACACGATGCCAAGTGAGCTGAAAGGGGACTTGGAAACCAAACACCTCTCCTGAGAGAAGCTTGGCTCGTTCACAATAGTGCTGGAACTGAACCAGATGCAGCACAGATTGTGTAGAAGTGTCTGAAGGAGGCCGGGGATACGCGGCAAATGGGCAGTTAGAGTTCCTCTGCCTGACAACACGGTCTGAAGAACCCACAGGGCAGGCAGGAACACAGGTTTGCCAACAAGCTTTGAAAGCCACAGTTACAGCATCAATTTTTCATTTCAGCTTTATTTATACAGCGCCAAATCCCGACAACAGTCTCCTCAAGCCGCTTTATATTGTGAGGTAAAGACCCTACAATAACACAAAGAAAACCCCGACAATCAGACGACCCCCTACGAGCAAGAACTTAGCAACAGTGGGAAGGAAAAACTCCCTTTAACAGGAAGAAATCATGAATGAACATAATCTGAGCTCAGCCTCTGGACAGAGGGATATCACCATGGTTACAGAGGAGGTTTCACAGCCATGGATCCACACATTCCTCACTTTCTCCATTTATCCAAGGCCGAGTCCGTGTGGTGAAGCTTTGGCAGCGAATACTTTGGTTTCTTTATCACAAACTACGACTCATACGACGATGTTATCTGTCCTCGCCTCTACCTACAATCAGTACTTGGCTTGTTACACAAAAATCAATCAACAGATGTCAGGATTAAATGTCCTGGACACGCCTGCACGGCACAAAAACAAATGCCTTAAGATTTCTGTGCCACCCACAAAGCACAAGATTATCATTTAAAAACATCAAGACAGTGTGTGTGTGTGTGTGTGTGTGTGTGTGTGTGTGTGTGTGTGTACCTGTGTGATGCCAATGTGTTTGTTGACATTCTCTGTCAGGTAGATCATATCTCCCTCCTCGGTCATCACCATGATGAAGCCAGCCAGCGCCTGAGGATAGAAAGCATCCATCGGATCTTCATCCTTCTCCTCCTCCTCCTCCTCCTCCTCCGCCTCCACTTCCTCCTCTTTAGGCTCTTCTTTCAGATTCTTATCTGTTGCAGAAGAAAAGAACCAGGTTATTATTATTACCAGAGGCAGATCAGGCAGGATCACTTAAACCCAAAGTCTTTAAGGTTAAACCTCTTTTCGACTTTGCACGTCTTTAACTGCCTGAAAGTCTCCTCCTGGATTTTCACCAAGCAGACCATGTTGTAATCTCTTCCTGTAAACTCCGCCATGTTTATGGTGATTTGTGTCACTCTTGGAGCCAACCCGTTCTTATGTGTAATTACAGCTGTCAGCATAGCCACATTTTCAAATCCTGCTTTGGCGTTTCCTCTGCTGCGATGTGAGCTCCATCTCTCTGAGATTTGGCTCAAAGAAACGTACTCTGCTGTAGCTGCAAGCCTCTTATCAGTTCACCGACTTTCTGCCTACATCTCCTTCCCATGGCTCCGTGTCTCTGCTGGTGTGGGCATTCACACTAACCGCGCAAATTAAAGGTCCTTGATATGCAGACCTCTTTGAAAATGATCACCATCAACTTTTCCTGCTTCGTGATTGTTTGTGCATTTTCTGTTTTTTGCTTCCTGCAGGATTTTTCCACCAGTAAATCCGGGAACACACTTTCAAACCCTGACGTACGTGTCATATTTGAATCCCCTTAAAAATCCGATCCAGCTATGAGAATGTCTCACCTCTCACCTTTGACCTCAATCAATAAACCAGCCAGGAGGAGTTCATGACTCTGCTCTCACACCTGAGGCAATGAGCCGACTCATCTCCTTAAGTAGTAACACTGAGCACGCAACATGCCAGAGCTGTATTCACATTCACGCACCGTTCATGCCTGACCGAGTTCACCATTCAAACTCTGTCACTCGTAAAGATGAGATGAAGAAAAGAAATGAGGGAGAAGCCGTTTAAATGATTAGAACAACTCACACTGTGCTGTTTTTAAAGGACTTCACCACTTGGAACATTTTATCCAAACCTGACTCACCTGCAACAACAACCACTTGAGCCACAATCAAGCCTCATATTTAACTGTAGCCATAAAAGCATAACTTTCACTTCTTTCCTCATTCTTAACTCTTCCCGTGGAACTCAGAAGTTGCATTATTTAGCTGAGTTAAACCAGTCTTTATGTTTTCTGCCATTAGAAAACAGAAAAAAGAAGCATGCAGGTCATGAAATTAAAGCATGTGCAGAATAACAAAACCAAAAGAACCAAACCGAGTCTGTAGCTGTGCTCAGTATGCTAACATCCTGCTGTTAAGCAGGTTAAATATTTACAAATTCGACCGCACTGCTTCAGCAATGTTTGCTTATTAGCACTAAAAATGCAGATGGAGTTTAACTGTTTTGTAGTTTATATTGTCAAACCAAAAATGGGATCTGCACAAACAACCTTTATTTGTCACATACACAATTATACAGAACACAACATGTAGTGAAATTCTTCTGTCCGAGCTGCGGACAGCCGCGCCATTCCAGGGCTTGGTTTTAGCATGGGGGGTCTAGCCAGGACCCTTACTGGATACCGGGTGGGAATCGAACTTGTGACTCCCACTCCAAAGGTGTGTAGTCTTACCACTACACTATCCAACTGCATCCTCTGGGGCGCACGATTCAGACCAGGTGACATTTAAGTGCACTGCATCCTAAGCTGTTTTCAGGGCTCAGGGCTGCAGAGAATGTGTGAAAGCTCCAATGCAAATCCTGCCATGCATGAGCTTTGGTTAAGTATAACGTAACGTAATTTTTAATCAGGTAATAATTATTGATCCATTAAGGATCTTCAGGCCCTGTTGGGACACACTGTCACATGACTCTGTGCTTCTTACCTGATCGAAGCAGGTGGTGCATTCGCAGGAAGCTGAGGGTCACTCTCATGATGGCGGCTTTGTCCAGGTGGGTGGACACTCGGCGTGGGAGAGGCAGAGTGTGGGCGAGCTCATAAAAGACCTCGGTCTCCTGACTCCGCCTGCATCTGGCCGCATCACGAGAGCGCAGTTTTCTCTGTTCTGAGCTGGTCCTGCAGGAGGAAGAAGAGGAAGATGATCAGGAGGTGAATTTTTTTTTTTAAAAAAAGGAGCGGAAAACTAATGTGGAAAGAAGAAGCTGTGAAGGAGGAAGGGAGGATAATTGTTATGTGACAGAAATAAATAAAGAAGAATGGACGAGGAGAGGGGAGGGAAAAGATGATTAGACCAGAGAAGGAATGTGGGGCAGTGGGGGAGGAACGAAGGAGCTGAAGTGGGACTAAAAAAAAAAAAAAAAAAAAAAAAGACCTCTGTGTGGAGCCCAGAATCAACAATTCACTTGTAACCAAATTTCCTTCCCCACTTCAGCCCCAGCATGTGTTTCTCCTTTCCTCTGCTGACAATGCTTTTTATTGTTAACACAGAACTACAAGGAAGAAGGTCAGAGTATGAGTGCTATACAAAGAAGGCTCCCCCAGTTTCCTTTCAAGCAACATTAAAGTGGATCTAGTCTGCTTTTCTTTATGGTCAATGGCGGACACTCGTAATAAACATGGCTAAAGTTTCAAATGATGACCTCAGAGTTTGTACGAGGAGTCTCTGTGAGCGCCAAAGCTCTAAACACCCAGTTGCAGATAGCTTTTTTTAAATCCTCTTGGCTGTTAATGTTAATTTTTAATTTAAGATACATCTTCAAATACCTGCCCTGAGCCAGTTCAAGATTAATTTTTAAAAGAGGCATGCTTTTAGAAAACTCTGAACGGCCCCAATAAAGCCCTAAAAGCCCTTCAGTGCTGCAGCTGTGCAGTTTTAAAGCCTCCAGCAGTGACCTGTGAGTCAGTCTGGGAATTTTATGAGCAACACTTGGTGCCCTAATAAACTGATAAACTGCAACTTCCAGTCTTCTGGATTTCGAAACACACATGAGGAGGAGTTTGGAACCAGATGCTTTTAATGGAAAACAACCCAACCATCAAATATATAATGCACTAATCACAGATGCATGTACAGATTCTGTAAAGTGAAGGCGTTTAATTACAGGGTTAATCCCACTTTAAAGGCAACGAGACATAAACGCCTTCACGTCTTTACTTTGTGATCGTGCCCACAAGTTTCAGCTCTATAAACACTCCAAAGTGGGAACAGAAGTGAACAAAAATAGGGAGAAGCACCCAAAAACTGAAGGGAACAAAATGTTTTCTATCTCAGCAGCCAGGAAAACGTCCAGATCTACAGGGCTCCCTCCCCCGCTCGTCTTTTCTTTGCTCTGTCTTCATCCATCCCTCAGCTCGCTCAGCACCGCTCAGGCCGAGATTAAAAAACATGTGCTGACAGGACAAAAGCCTGGTTTCACTTCGCTTCCATTCACTGCGTTTTCCAGTCGTGGGTGGATATGCAATCATGTCGAGGCCAAACAGTGTCACCTAACACACTCTTTCATTGCAAGCAGCAACAGTGGAGGACCCAAACTAAGAAAAATTAAAGAGTAAACGTATTCATTGAATATTCATTGGCAGCGCCTCGTGATCGGGATTTGGATATTAAATGTTAAGAAATATTTTTTACTTATTGATACATTTAGTTCTGAATAAATAACGATATAAACGGAAAATTAGAAATAGAGTAGAAAATGCAATTTCTGGGGCAACTGCTGTGTGATGGTTGCTTGTAAATGTGTAAGAAGTTGCAGTTAATGTTCATATTATAAAAAGTTTGAAAAACTTGCTGAAAACATGCTGAAAAATTCCTATAACTAGCCTAGCTAAGGGCTTTTATTTTGAAATATTTTTGTTTATTTTGTGTTTATACTGTAAAATCAACTCGGGGATTCACTGTGAACATTTAAGACAGTAACTAAGGCTTTTATTTTGAACATTACACACACTGTATTAATTTTCCATTAGGAAAAGCAGGATTTTTCTAGTTTTCAAGCTCGGTGGGTTACCTAGTCCTCTCTGGCTCTCCAGTTCACTTTAATAGGGAGAGATTTAGGGGTGGTTTTCTTGTGCAACAAATTATTAAATTATTGAAAAACAGTAAAACACTTTTGGAAAAAGCAAACACCGAGCTGGAATCTGAAGGGTGTGTTTGTCTGTGTGGGATCACACGGACGTCGCGGAAAAAGAAAACATAATAATAAAGAATTCAGCTGACGAGAACACACAGCTTTGAAAAGCACCAGCAAATAAATACTTAATCATAAATAAACAAAGAATGGCATGGCATTTAATACAAGGCCCAATCATTTAAACACACATGTCAACATTCCGTTATTATTATTATTTTAGTGCATTGTTGACAGATAAAACTAATAAAAACTAATAAAGTTGTTTCTTTATTTATTTACTTATTTTGGCACCTTGGGTCCTCCGTAATAAAATGCTACAGGCTTTAATAACTACCTAAAACAAAGTGACCTCTTTCAGTGTGCTGACTCGGGCCAATAAATGATCAAAGCGCAGAACAAAAAGAACATAACACAGGACACCAGCTGAGCACGGCTTCAAAAATAACTTCTGCAGCTGACAGACGCCTTTACACAGCACATAGTATCACACACTCACACAGACACACACGGTCAGCATAATCACACTCATTACGGTAATACATGTTTGATCACGCTGACAGAAATGTTGCACAACTCTTCACATTGTGGGTTATTAATCCTTACAGGGGCCTCCGCATCCTCTAAAATAAGCAGACTTGATTGTGAAATTCTGGGCCGATGCTGATGTTTAAAATTACGACTTTGCCAGTATTGTTTTAGTCTTTATGTTTATTTTTCCTGTTTTCAGCAGAATAAACTAAAACAAACAAACAAAACCTGCTCAGACAAAAGATCAGACCTCACCTAATACTGCTGCTAAACATCTATGGGAGGAATATGGAGTGAAAGAAAATCAAATGAAGGTGATCAATAAATAATAATAATAATAATAATAATAATAATAATAATAATAATAATAATAATAAGATAATCATAACAACTCCAAGTCAAAAGAAATGAAATAAAGTTGGTCTGTGGGTGAAAGGACATCTTTTACATTCACTGCTTGATCTGAATACCTCCTCCCTGCTTTGGTTTAAAGTGAACACAAACATGTCTGTCCTTTATTCAGACAGTAGCACATAATGTTCCAGCGGGACACTCGGGCACACCCACACTGTTTGTATCAGGCGCTAATCCACCTGGAACCCGTGTGAATATCTGAGATCAGATTAAAGAACATCCTTGTTTTTGCTGCTGTTGCATCAGCACATAATACCGCAAATCTCTTTATTACTGGGCATTAGAACAAGAGTACAAATTTATTACACCATCCGCATCCAACGTGATGGCTTTTATTCAAACAAACACACTCACACACACACACACACACACACACACACACACACACACACACTTTCAGAGTCTGCCCCCCCCACCGCATGCTCACCCCCACCCCTCTGAAAGAACAGTCCTGTTTTCTTTTGCTGAATCTTCGTGCAAAGAAGTGAAACAGAGTCACGTTCACAGCATGAACTAAAGCACAGCCTGAAATACTGAGTGTACCCGTACACCGCACAGGGATTTGGTTTGTTTACCTCTGGGGTTTAGTTCAATTTTGCTCAAAAGCACACCCAAAAATTAAATAAATAAGACATTTTCCTCCGATTCAGCAACATCTTTGCTGCAGCTCACTTCCTGCAGAGGTGTCTGCAACACTTTCCTCTTCTTTTACTTATCATTTTGATTCAATAGTTTTGTCTACAAGGTGATCAAACAAGAAACAAACAAAAACAAAAAAAACTTGTAATTTTCCACAGCTCAGGGTCATGAACTTTTTTTTTGGTGTGTAAGGAACTGAATGTACCGAAGACAGGAAACTCTGGTATGCTGCTTGCAGAAAAAAAAAAAAAAAAAAAACCTCTAGGTTTAGCATGTCAGCTTAACGTCACTCAACATCTTTTGGGTACATAAACACTGCGAGGGTCACAACACTGCAGATATATTTCATGCAGCTTCTGGCACGCCATCCCAAGTCAAACACATTTCCATGTTTGACGAGGTGAAGTGCAGCTGGACAGCCACAGATATGGTCAAAGTTTCACACCAGCCTACGTCACCCTCAAACACACTCAGCAGCCGTTCGGTAGAGATAATGGCGCAGCTCGTTTTGTCTCTTTGTGCTGCGTCTGTGCAAGAAAAACAAGCTGACAAACCCACTTCAAACCGCTGCGCTGGAAGCTGACAATTAGAGGACTCGCACTCAAACTTGCAGCACAAAATAGGAAGACATGTGAATTCCCAAAGCGCAGCTCAGTGACGCCAGGGGCGGACAAACCCCTTCAGGGGGTTTGCAAGGAATGCATTCCTCTTTTTGCCTTTGAAAGGCAGCCCTTCCCAGTAGGGGGGGGGGTCACAGCCCCTTCAAGGGGTCATGAGATTAATGTGGGGTGTCTTTGTGAGAGCTTCTTCAGCCCTGGTTTTCCTTAAGATCTTAAAATATTTGTCAGAAATGACCTTGGTAAGCATGTGGACACATTAAACCGTGTCACAGTTTCACCACAAACCAAAACACAGAGCTGCACACGGGTGAGGACACAACGTGTCCTTCTGTTCTGCTGTTCAACTGTTTTGATTAAAACTCAAGTTTTAGCTCCTTTTTGTGTTGCTGCCAACACTGCTTCTGCCTGCAGGCCTTCCACCACATACAGAACTACCGACAAGTGTTGTTGTCGACAATATTAGCTTGATACTTGTGTTAGCATCACTGCTGTTGCTCACAGAGCTCCTAAGCACCTTAAAGGGATTTTGTCTTGTGGACAGGAGATACTTATCATTTCCTCTCAGGTTTTTTTAATCTTACACAAACAAGATAAACACTTCATTTAATTTACTACAGCTTCATGAGTCTCCAACAACTTCAGAGCTTCCCCTCAGCTGACTTGCTTTAGGGTTTAAGCCCCCCCCCCCCCCCCACCGATTTGCCTCCCCCGAAGCTAACAGAAGGAAAACAACTTCAGCTAAACACGTTTTTATTTTTCACCTCTATAACACAGATTACAGCTGTTTGTTAAATACTCCCAATATTTAATCTATCGATCCGTGTTCTCGGGTACAGATTTCCCCTCCTTTGCCGTTTACACAAACACAAATTTTCATCAGATTTATTGACTCGTGTCCACAAGCACAGGTGGAAATTTTTCCAGGTTTAAAGGGTGGAAAGTCCACATTTTTTGGATGAACACCACCGCTCGAGCTGCACACGTGACTGAATATTTTTTAAATTTTCTTTAGTTTTACTTTTACACACCCTGGCCTCCCATTTAGATCAGCCAGAATGACTTGGTTAAGATTTGGAAAACAAAGTTCAGTTCTCTTGGTTTCCTCCAGGAAGTTGCCAGAACCAAAACTTGGGATACCTTTTACTACTGAAACTCTAAAAAAAAACACCCCAGTAGTTGGTTTTTTGATGACCTCAGCTGCTGTAGGCAGTGTAGGTACTGAACCTGCAGCTTTTCAGGAAGTGACGGGGAACACCTAAATGTTTAAGTACATTAGATAATTTTGTTGTGGTATTGCGTATTGTGTAAATAATTTCAGGTATGATGGCATTCCTAGTTCCCTCAAAGCTTCCTCAAATGTCAAATTCCTCCTCCCTGTACTGGAAAACTGCCAAATTCGTGCCCACGCACATAACAGTATTTCACGTTTTGCCATGAGACAGAGGTAGGAAGACATTTCCACACATGCACAGCATCCCTGAACTCTTCTAGACATCACCTGACAGAGGGGTGTGTGAGAAAAATGTCTGACGTAGTCGCTTTAAAATGTTTTGAACCTGCCAGCTCCCTCATAAAAAACTTTGTGATGTCAGACTGTGGGAGCAGTTCAAGTAATAGCTCTACCGGTAGTGAGCGTCCTGGAAGCTCGATCCAGACAACTCCCTCTGGAGCACTTCCAGCAGCTTTAACATATCTGAAGCAGACGGTTTCCTGCTGTGTGCTTCATGCAATATAAACAAAGCCAACTACAGAAAACATCCCGACCTAATTATCCTGAAACTCTCCAAAGTTTGTGAGTGAAAACAGCTTTCTGGTCCTACATCGTCTCACAAGATATTTATTCTCTGTGCACAAATTAAACAATCGTGCAAATAAGAGGAAATCCCGTGGAAAACAGCGCTGACATGATTAGGCTCAATTTCATGGCCATTTCCCTAAAATAATGCTGTTTTGATAACGTGTCACATTCACACAAAGAATGTCCTTCGATGGCGGTGGGTGATACACGAGGATATGGGAAAAGCAAAACACGTCCGTCACGCCAAACCTGTCAGTGTTAAACATGCATGGCTACTCCTGAGAGGTGTTTATGAACCCAGACCGCAATGTTTTCTAAACCGAACCAGAAACTTTTTAGAGTCTAAAGACAAACCTGTAAAACACAAGAGGTGGATGCGAATGACCCTCCTGGCTGATTACTCCATCACCCCTCCACCAGGCTAACATTAATGTTAAAGGTTTTAAAATATGTCCTTACAATCAAAAACACAATAAAAGTTTGTCTGTCTTCATCGTTTTATAACAGAACAATTAAAGTCTTCATCGAGCTTCTGGAATCAAACCAGGGACCTTTCACTTGTTAGGCGAATGTGTAAACCACTACACCGCAGAGCCACACACAAGGTACTAACACTATGTTGATGGATTTTGACACATTAAAAGGAGCTGATTACACCTGCACGAGTCAGTCAGGTACAGTACTGCAGCCCTGTTACAGCTGTTTATCACAGGCTGTCAACAAGCACTCACAGCACCGAGCAGCCTGCCAGCGGGAGGAGCCTCAGCGAGCTCCGTGTCCTTGGTCAGAGAGCAGCGCTGCTCTTTGTCGACTTATTGCTCAATACAAGTGTGTGCGTGTGTGTGTGTGTGTGTGTGTGTGTGTGTGTGTGTGTGTGTGTGTGTTGGGAGGAGGTGTACAAAGCCCTGAATAGAGCTCTGCACCAAACACTGTCTTCTGTGTGTGTTCTGGAGTACAAACTGCGGTTACTGAGCCGTCACACATGACTTCGCCTTCCTACACAACACACACACACACACACACACACACACAGTAATCTATAATCTACACAGATGGAGCGTCTATGAAACATGAGGTAAGCAATTACCAGTTGGAGCGCCGCTTACGCTTAGAACACAATGTCCTCTCGTGGCATGTGTAGACGGGGGAGGGAGCGCGCGCACACACACACACACACAAACACTCAGCAGCAGGTCACGAGACTTTAAAGCAAAAGGAACAAATGCAGCGATGAGGACGGGAGAGAGTGAAGGAAAACATGAGGAAGTCCAGGACAAAGACTCCGGGACCCCCTTCGTAAATAATCACACGTATCCTGCCAGCCCCCTCACACACACTCACAGACACAGTTGCATTTTTATATCTTAGTGGGGACATCTAATTGACATAATGCTTTCCCTAGCCGCGTATGGAGGACCACAAGAGCCACGCGCATCGAAATAAAAAAATTCTGTGCTTAATTTTAATAAACTGATTTTTAAATTCTTTTCAAGTCTTCATTTCAAAAACATTTTCGAATTGCACTTTAATAAACTGCATTTCAAAAACCCTTTTGAATTGCACTTTAATAAACTGCATTTCAAAATCCTTTTCAATTCCACTTTAATAAAAACATTTTCGAATTGCACTTTAATAAACTGCATTTCAAAAATCATTTTCGAATTCCACTTTAATAAACTGCATTTCAAAACCTTTTTCGAATTCCACTTTAATAAAAACATTTTGAATTGCACTTTAATAAACTGCATTTCAAAAACATTTTCGAATTCCACTTTAATAAACTGCATTTCAAAAACCTTTTTCGAATTGCACTTTAATAAACTGCATTTCAAAATCCATTTCCCTTTCCTGTTCGCTCAGGGATTAACATGTGGATTAGCAGTTGGATTAGCAGTTGGATTAACAACTTCATTTTAAAAATCCTGCTGCTATTCAAATTAGCCACACCGTGGGATGTAAGGAGCTCTCTGATTGGTTGGTCAGACACAGGCTGTCTGCCAGCCTGGATTTTTCTAGCTCATAGCTTCTCCCTGCTATGAAGCGTGTGTGCTTGTACAAAGGCCGTTCAGCCTCGGGATTTACACTCGGCTCGACACGGATATGTGAAGAATGAAGGGACCCTGCAGCGAAACGGAGAGCCAACCTCTGACTGAGTGCCGTTTACTCAGTCTGACCACCTGTTGAAGGTAAGGTGCTAACGTGGCTAACGCTAGCATCACCGCACGTAGCCCCGTTATTTTAAGATCATCTTAGCTAATGAAAATTTTACCCGCAGCTGTACGAGCTCGCACGTGTTTTGTAAGCTGCTGTGCTCTTCACAAATAAAGCTGGAAGCAGCTCAGACTGTTAGAATCAGCACTGAGGCCTGTTACATTTATACGGTGTTAGAGCAACGGCTGCAACCTACAGCCTTTAAACTAGCGATTAAATGCTGACAGTAAACTCGTCAGTCCAGATGTTACCACATTACTCTATGGTACTTAGAGTTAAAACAACTGACACAGGCCGATTAAAATAACAGCTGTCAGTTCTCTCATTCCTTATATCAAGACTGGAGATCACACTACTGATTTCAGTTCATTTAATATGTGAGTGCACAGAGTCATTCTCAACTGGACATAAATGATGATCAAAGGTCGTGTATATATGATGAATTCATCAAATCCCAGCCTCTAACACAGTGCGCTGAATCTTAGCTTTGAATGTCCAGTATATTCTAATCAGTGCAATGTAAGCATTCACTGAACCTACAGTATCTACTCCTGTGTGGCAAATGTGTGGTAAAGATACAGATAATGAAGTTTAATTATTAATACAATATACATCATGAAAATGAAAGCTGAAATTGATTCAGTTTAGTACTTTTCTCTGTATGCTCTGTGATTATAAAGGCCTTAAATTCTGTGATATATACTGTAAATGATTTTCACAGAGGTCTTAAAGTACTTAAATCACTGCTGATAGTCTGGTTGTTTACATTTTCACATGTTTTTGTGTCTGTAGGGCTGTTTGATGACGATTTGGACTCCTCTGGGAGATGAGGACACACCCACATCTGTTCCATACTGCAGCCATGGATGGTGTTACGGCTCTGAGTCAGCTTTGGGCCATCAGACGCACACACTGGAAAACCAGCGCCTGTACTTCATGCAGGAGAGACGGCCTTAGTGATGTAGGTTCATAAGCGAGTTCAAACATTTCTGGCCTCTTATCACTTAGATTTCTTAATCTTAACAGTGAATGCATTTAAAGCAGGAACTGCACACCTAGCCATCAGAAGTTTGGCAGCATGAGTACTGTAAAGTTTTCTAGGGCCCTTGTTAAAAATTCCACAAGCACCACACCACATTTGTCATGTACAGTTCCATTTTGTACAGTACATTGTTGAAATTATAAACTATATATTCTAGTTAGCCACTTGTCAGTAATTTCTGAGTAAATGGATGTCACTGATAAATCAGTGGTGATTCACCTGCAAATGTTTTTAACAAACTTTTTTTTTGTAGAATTCATCAGCAGCTGTGGAGAGATGTATTTGAATATCTTCTGGTTCCACTTTTCTTAACCTGGAAGCTGAGGATGGCTGATTCCTGACAAGGACACACCTCAGCACTTATCATGGGTGTTACATCCTCTGTGCTGCAATTCCAGAGAAAACGAGAGAGCAACGACCACTCATTAAGACCAGCCAGAAATCTGTCCCTTTCTGGCAGCTGTGGAAACTTCCAATAAGAAAGTTTGCATTCTTAGAACAATGCTGGATCATGTGTGATGTGTCATTATATGAGGATATTACATTTTGACTTAATTCTGCTCAAATAAGTGTTTTGTTCGTTGAGCCAATATGGCAGCTTTTTATTGTGCTCCAAGTTAAAACCTATTGCCCTCATGAGCGCAGCATCTAACAACTCTCCTTAAAAAAGTCGATTGACTTTAACTGGACACAATGGTTTCCAGTGGGAGATACATTCATCACTCATCCATGACACTGGAGAAGTCACCTGAGTGAGTGATAAAACAATTTTCCATGGAATTTCCAGAGGAACTAAACTTTGTTGTTGTTTCTTTGGGCTCAATTTCAGCTCTAGCAGCATCTCTCAGAAGAAAACCTTTTTGCAAATAATCAGATGAAAAGATTGTTGAACCAGGTGGTATTCTCTGGAGTTTAAGACCAAACTCAAACAGTGAATTGACATTAGACTGGAATTCATAAGATGAATAGAAATACTGCTGAAGCTGAATGATATAGATATATATGTGTGTGATCTTTTTTTTTCCTCCAATTCACCAGGTCTGTAAAGTTCAGTATGACTGTGGTACATGATACAAAGGAATAAATACAGAAGAATAAAAACTTTGTGAATAACTTTACTCTTCTTAAAAATAACTCATAAAACAAGTAAAAGTACAAATGTGTACAAGTTAGAGACTTCCTCAGTAAGTTTACACTCTTTTGGAGTGATTTTAATTGTGTGTTAAAGAGAAAGAGATTAGGAGGTAAAGTAGAGGATGCAGAGTCCATCACTGAGGCCGTCTCTCCTGCATGAAGTCCAGGTGCTGGTTTTCCAGTGTGTGCGTCTGATGGCCCAAAGCTGACTCAGAGCCGTAACACCATCCATGGCTGCAGTATGGAACAGATGTGGGTGTGTCCTCATCTCCCAGAGGAGTCCAAATCGTCATCAAACAGCCCTACAGACACAAAAACATGTGAAAATGTAAACAACCAGACTATCAGCAGTGATTTAAGTACTTTAAGACCTCTGTGAAAATCATTTACAGTATATATCACAGAATTTAAGGCCTTTATAATCACAGAGCATACAGAGAAAAGTACTAAACTGAATCAATTTCAGCTTTCATTTTTCATGATGTATATTGTATTAATAATTAAACTTCATTATCTGTATCTTTACCACACATTTGCCACACAGGAGTAGATACTGTAGGTTCAGTGAATGCTTACATTGCACTGATTAGAATATACTGGACATTCAAAGCTAAGATTCAGCGCACTGTGTTAGAGGCTGGGATTTGATGAATTCATCATATATACACGACCTTTGATCATCATTTATGTCCAGTTGAGAATGACTCTGTGCACTCACATATTAAATGAACTGAAATCAGTAGTGTGATCTCCAGTCTTGATATAAGGAATGAGAGAACTGACAGCTGTTATTTTAATCGGCCTGTGTCAGTTGTTTTAACTCTAAGTACCATAGAGTAATGTGGTAACATCTGGACTGACGAGTTTACTGTCAGCATTTTAATCGCTAGTTTAAAGGCTGTAGGTTGCAGCCGTTGCTCTAACACCGTATAAATGTAACAGGCCTCAGTGCTGATTCTAACAGTCTGAGCTGCTTCCAGCTTTATTTGTGAAGAGCACAGCAGCTTACAAAACACGTAGCGAGCTCGTACAGCTGCGAGGTAAAATTTTCATTAGCTAAGATGATCTTAAAATAACGGGCTACGTGGCGGTGATGCTAGCGTTAGCCACGTTAGCACCTTACCTTCAACAGGTGGTCAGACTGAGTAAACGGGCACTCAGTCAGAGGTTGGCTCTCCGTTTCGCTGCAGGGTCCCTTCATTCTTCACATATCCGTGTCGAGCCGAGTGTAAATCCCGAGGCTGAACGGCCTTTGTACAAGCACACACGCCTCGTAGCAGGGAGAAGCTATGAGCTAGAAAAATCCAGGCTGGCAGACAGCCTGTGTCTGACCAACCAATCAGAGAGCTCTTACATCCCACGGTGTGGCTAATTTGAATAGCAGCAGGATTTTTAAAATGAAGTTGTTAATCCAACTGCTAATCCAACTGCTAATCCACATGTTAATCCCTGAGCGAACAGGAAAAGGAAATGGATTTTGAAATGCAGTTTATTAAAGTGCAATTCGAAAAAGGTTTTGAAATGCAGTTTATTAAAGTGGAATTAAAATGTTTTTGAAATGCAGTTTATTAAAGTGCAGTTCGAAAATGTTTTTGAAATGCAGTTTATTAAAGTGCATTCGAAAATGTTTTTATTAAAGTGGAATTCGAAAAAGGTTTTTGAAATGCAGTTTATTAAAGTGGAATTTAAAATGATTTTTGAAATGCAGTTTATTAAAGTGGAATTCGAAAATGTTTTTTGAAATGCAGTTTATTAAAGTGCAATTCGAAAATGTTTTTATTAAAGTGGAATTCGAAAAAGGATTTTGAAATGCAGTTTATTAAAGTGCAATTCAAAAAAGGTTTTTGAAATGCAGTTTATTAAAGTGCAATTCGAAAATGTTTTTTGAAATGAAGACTTGAAAAGAATTTAAAAATCAGTTTATTAAAATTAAGCACAGAATTTTTTATTTCGATGCGCGTGGCTCTTGTGGTCCTCCATAGCCGCGTACCCTAACCATCAAAACTGAATGCCTAACCCTAACCATAACAGTAACCCTGACACTAAAACCACATTTTGAGTCTCAAAAATACCTTCAAACTTGTGGGGATTAATGTTGGTCCCCACAAGTATGGTAACATTCCAATTTGTGGTCCGCACAAAGATATCTAAACATGGTACACACACACAAACACCAGACATCTCATATCCTTGCTGACATGCGTACTAAACTATAAACAACAAAGTGAGCTCGGCCTTGTTTGGCTCAGTACACAATGTTCAAGACTGCTGAAACAGGGAAGGGTTGTTTTTGGCAGCCTGGAGACTGTCATGGCACACACACGCGCGCGCGCACACACACACGCACACACACACACACACCAAACCTTTGGCCTAGTGTGTTCACATTTGAACAACTGTTCTTTTTCCTACTCTCACAGGCTGTTTTGGCCTGAAACCAACTTTTGGTCAGTCTTTAAACCAGAACTGTCAAACTCAGCTAACGGGCCAATAAAACAGTCTCAGAATAACTTGCCGATCTGTTAGTGTACAGCAGGGAGTAAAAACAGATGATGAAAATCCTGATTTATCTCAAGAAATAATTGTAATTTCAACATTATGTGCTTATGTCAAGTCTTTTTAAATCAGTTAGTCCCAATCAGAGACACTTCTTTTGAGGTGACCACAAAACTCATAAACAGAACTAGGACACATTAAGTACCAGGAGCAATCCAAGACCACATACTTCCTCCAAAGCCAACAAACGCACACCCTCCACAATCTGAGTGTGCAGATCCAGATTAATTTGTGAGATTATCTTTAGAACAACAAAACAATTTTTATCATGTGAAACTTCTACATTTGCCCCATCGGACATTAGTAAAGAGTCCTTCCAAAAACTTCTTGGACCTGGATCCAGAAATTTATGGAAACAAGCCCAGTGTGTGTGTCCAAATTTCCCAACAATCTATCTTCAACTTTCTGAACAAACACACAAACTGGACCAAACACATAACCCTCCACTACGGAGGTTAAAGCCCAAGGCCATTTCTTCATATTCCTTGTTTTCCAATCCACATTTTTATGAGACACATCAAAGCTGACACCAGCAACTTTATGGGCTTTATCAAACTAATTTTAACAGACGAATCAATAATGTGACCTAGAGTTCATCCCTGTGAGTCACCTACAAATATGAATAAATGTACTAACACATGACACCTTTTGGTTGAGCACACTGTTCTGGTGGGCTTCAGGTTTCCTCCTGGGCGGAGGTCACAGCTCCTGCTGTGGCTGTCCACTCTGTCCCACATGTTACACCCCCCCTCCCACCTCCGTCCCCTCTGCTCAGACAGGAAAGGCTATACTTCCAGTTTTAGTGTTAATATTAAACCCTAAAGCCTTGCCCCCGACACCAAAACATCCACACTGCCAGCAGGGCTTGAAAAGAACCTCAAAGCATTAAGAAAAACAAACGCAAAAAAGAGACATGACTAGAAATCCTCCATAAATCATCTGCCACTTACCCCAGAACACATACTCACTTTAAAGATTCAAGTGTCTCTTATAACCATATATATGAAAATATGCCCTCTATGGCAGCCATACTCTCTGATAAATACAACAATTTGAACTTCAGGTGTGCTCAGGCTCTGCTCTAAAGCCTTCAGAGAACACACTGTTCCTTTCTTTGAGCTGTCACTAAATGTCCTCAGACCCTCTTCCACTTTCCACCAAAGCTTCCTCTTTTTCTTTTTTAAACAATCTACTACAATCAGACGCAAAGTCCCGAGAAACCCCGTGAACACGTTAATGTTATCTCTCCGCAGCCATCTCTGTCTGTTATGTCTGCCTGCAATAAAAAAAAAATCCATAACTGGGATGCGGGACATGCATGAAGCAGAGCAACATGGCGTGAACAAAGGCGGCGGCTGTGCTCTGCAACAACAACACAAGACCAGACTGGGTAATACAGATGTACAGCAGATATCACATCCCATGCATATTTATCTCATTTACAGGCTTGTAAACATGCTGTAATATTAATTATGTCTATTTTTTTAAGGAAATAAGCCTGTTCAGCACGCGCAATTCAAATAGGATTTCAAATTAAAAGGCTCTATTAAACGCAGGGAAAACGCAGCACGGAGCTGTGGAGGGGGAAGAACAGAAAAAAATGTTATTTAAATGATAATTTAAAAATAATGTTCCTTGAATATAAACAGGCCGATAGAGAGCTAGCCGCACAGCCTGTAGCCCTGCGAGCTAAGCCGCCGTCGTTTCCACCGCCCGCTGCTGCTTTAATGGCTCCCGGAGACTCAAAGTTAAAAGCCAGAAAATACAGATCAACACACCGAACCCTTCACCCGAGTAACCGTAAATCGATAAGTCTTACCGTTTGACCGCAACGACCCCCTCCTTCTTCTCCATCTTCAATCTAAGTGCTGAGCGAAACGATTCGGCTTTTTATTGTTGTTTAATCTGACTCGACGACACAGTAAAATCCCAATAAGTCCCCTCAAAGGCGTCAGGTTACTCACTGTAAACACGGGCTGCTTCCGCCCGAGACTTCAAAGTAAGAGCCCCCCGCTTCCGCCTACAGTTTCTCTCAATTTCTTATTATTATTAACAAGGTGGATTTTAATCTATAGTTAAATGTCTTTTAACTATAAAGACATTTAACTATAGATGTCCTATGTCCTTTACTTTTCGACCACAGAATATTGTCCAAAATTTACTGAAACAGGCAAAGTTATTTTTATATTTTTTATTTTATTATTATGTTTTATTTCATTCTGTTCAGGTGTAGAGTTTTCAGTTTGGTTTTGACTAATTTGACTATCAGTTATTATTATATTTTATTTTAACAGTAGGGAGCAGGTATTTGAGGCAAACTTTAAAACGCCCAGAATGGGTTTACAACACAAACACAGCACTGCGTGTCATGTTAGCCCAGTCTGTTTTTAACACTGTCAAAGACTAAAACTGGAAACATTTCCTGTTTATTCTCGTTTTATTATAGTGATTTTTGTGTCTAAAAGTACTTTCCTTTAGATCTTTTTCAAAAGTCTAGTTTTAGTGTTTCATTACGTTTTACTTAACCATATTACCGTTGATCTTTACAAGGAAAAAGCAGATCGGATCAAGTTAAAGGTGATGTAAACAAGTGGTTAGTCTATGAGCAGTAATCAGGAGCAGGTAACTAATCAGTTTGATTGTTTGGACACAGTTTTAAAAGATTAACCGGGGATAGAGAATGCTAATTGGCTTTAACTAATGACCCGGTTACATGACATCTGTTGTTTTGCCTTTCTGTCTAATCCGTGTTAAGTTTATTAATAATAGCAATAAATAAATAAATCATTTTTAATGTTGTTCATTTGTCTGAATGGGTGTCTTCTTGATAATTTGGTTTCGAAATAAACCTTCATTTGTAATTACAGGTATTTTGATTTGTAATAGTTTGATGGGTGTTTATCATAGTTTTACATTCCATACAGTACATTTGCCTGATTAAAAAATCACCAGTGATCGATGACTGATCATTTAGCAGCTGAAATCTGACGCAGATTGGGAAAGTAGGTCACTCGGTCGAAGGGTGCCTTTATTTTGTAGACGTTCATGTTTCCGGTATTACTGGCGTCTCCGCCTTCACCCTTCTACGCAGGCGCTCTGAGGCTCCGTAACCTTACTGCTTTTCACTCTCGGCTAGGTTGCATCAGCTGGAGGGACGCGGAGCGGGGCGTGTCCGCTGTGACATGGCGTGTCGTCATAACGAATACGTTGATCATCTAAAAAGCGAAACCTGAGAGAGAAACAACATTCAAGAATCCTGAAGGGAATGGAGTGAAGACGGAGGCCGAAGTTTTCATTTTCAGGAGAGGAAATATTTTTAAAACTTTCTTTTAGGACAAAGTTGGCAAAATCTTGGGGTTTTAGTGTTGATCGTAAATACGCAGTCATGAATACCATGAATTCTATGTGCAATGACCCAACTGTATATACATAACACTATTTATTACATATTTACTTTTTTACACCGGTTTGTATATTTGTAAATTTTATAGATTTTTTTCTCTGTTAATACTGTTCATATGTATATAGTGCTGCAGAACTCTCCTGACCTTGTGTAATTTGGCGTACCTCAGCTTTTTCTCTGTTTGCCTTACTTAAGAAGAACTTCACAGCCACACTTACACTCAGACCATTTCTAACACTTCAGCTTTTTAGTTCTGCTAAATTAATGGGAACACATGTCTTAAAAGACAACATTTATGTTATGTATAGACTCAACCATGGTTCATCCCTTAAGTCTCTTTTTTATGATTGAACGATTCATAGCTCAGTGTTAAATGCTTTAACAAACAAAACCATTTTTCTGAAATGGTCAGCCACAAGGACTGGATTGAAAATTAATGAACAAGCAGCCAACATCCAAAGAAAGTCCTTCAGAAAGCCCGGAGAACTACTGAACAAGACCACTTCAAAAATTAGTTGGAAATTGGAAGAAAAACATGAAGAAATGAGACCCGAGGCCTTCGGACAGTACTGTAACTTTATGCAGAGGTGTTTAAAGATTATTTTTGAATCTTGTATATGGAGACGTGGTGTGACTGTGACTCTTTCTGTGTGTGACAGAGTTCTTAAATCTGACAGAAACCCCCTTTTGTTGTTTCCGGTCAAACACAAACAGCTCCACTGTTTCAGCCTGCGCGTGCGGTACACTCTAACAAAACAGGCTTCTTTATAAGTATATTGTGTATTAGAAAGACTAAAGAAGAGCCTCAAAAACCGTGACTCTTCTAGGGTTCACAGTTTCAGTGGACACACAGTCCGACACCGTGAGCTCACCTGTACATTCATACTTTTGTTACATTAACACACACACACAGGAATATTTGATTGGTTACATCAGCACACCGCCTGAAGCTACAATGTTACAGTGAACATCAATACTGTTGCGGCCTTCAGTGGAATGTCATCAGTTATACGACGGAACAGCCAATCACAGCAGAACAAGGCCAATCCATTCTACCACGAGTGTTTAACGGGGTATTTTCTTCCTCTGCAGGCTCACAGCGGAATTACAGCTGATGGTATTTGTTTGCATCGCCACTCCACTGATCATCAGAAAGACGAAAACACGCTTTCTGGATAAATTGGTGACTCATTAAAACATACAAATCGCTAACAGTCCTCTACAAAATGATGTACTTCAGTTGCTATGCACATCTTGTGCTGATGGCTCTGCAGGGCAGGCTCTAAGCCTCAGACATTTGGATTTGTAACTGATAGGCTCTCAGTATCCAGAAAGTACTGCTTCATTCCTACAGTCACGTCTTAATTTCAGGGTAGCTATAAATAGCCATTCCTCATTACAGGAGCAGATTAGAAGAAACATCTGTTTATGTGTGTGTGTGTCATATTCACATCAAGCACGATGGTGTAGTGGTTAGCACTGTTGCCTCTAGTCAGTGTGGGGTTTGCCCCATGCTTGTGTTCTCCCTGGATCCTCTCACATGTTGGCTTTACTGGCGATTCTAAGCTGGCTAAACACACTCTACATTTTTTAAGCTATCTCCAAACTTTATGTCTCAAAACTCAATCTACAAACTACGTGAACCAAACATCTGACTCTTTTGTTAAAACTCACAAGCTCACTCACTTACCTTTGCTCAAATCTGCACAGTGTCACCCAGCGACCATATCACCCACACTTTATCAGAAAAACAAAAACAGTGTTCAGAAAATGTAACTTAAATTTTTCTGTGGCAGTTCCACAGAAATGACAAAAGTATGAGATAAAATCAGAAGTAGGACCTCAGCTTCCGTTATAACAGTGTGATGTACTTATGCCTTCACTTACACAAGAAAAAGAAACAGAATAAAACATCTGGTAAAGACTTGTGTTTAATTCATTTTGTATATGTCATAAGACTTCATAGCTTACTTATAAAAGTGGCCGGTTTTTCTCATCCAACATTATAAGGATCAAGTATAAATACTATGTTGAAAAAAGAAAAAATGGAAAAATTATGAACAAAAACTGGAAAAAAAAATTTCCAGGAACTCACAAGAGATTTGGACAAATAACAAAAAGCTTTTATTTTACTGGGCTGAAGACAGGGGCGATTCTAGGACCAGAGCTTTGGGGGTGCTGAGCACCCAGAGAGCTGCCCAGCCAGGCAAGATAATCTTTATTTGTCACGATGAGACTTCTTCCCTGTCTCTGTCAGTCCCTGCATCCTTGAATGTCTCCAGTTGTACAGAGTTCCCTCTGACTATCTCCTTGGTGCATTTAAACCCCTGTTCCTCCCTGTCCTCATCCTCTGTTGTCTTCATCTCCGTTATCAGTCATCATAATTTTACCATCTCTGTGCAAGTCTGCAAATTTCTTTATTGAATCATAAGATTCTTAAATTCATCAAGTCTCTCTGCCTGGGTCCTCGTCACAAAACATGACATCACTGTTTTGTACATTTTAACACAATTTAATCCCCACATTTGTGAAAGAAAAGCAAAACACTTTTTTTAAAGTCTGTAACAAAACCATCAAATCTGATAAAGGTTATTTAAATGCTGTAAAAGAAAAATGGATTGGAATAAAAAAAATACATATCCTAACCTTAATTACTGGGGGAAAATTATGAATGATGATCATAGTGAGTAAGAAGTAAACAGAGCATATTTTTGGACAGAGATTCACTTTTAATGTGTATGTATAATATAAAACAGATACATAAAAATACACTCCAAAAACAGAGTCCTTGAAATCTACAAAATACTGATAGAAAAATTATAAAAATGGAGGCAACTTTGCCTATGGTACAATGTATACAATGTATGAATAGATCTTTACTGCAGATACTACTATGGCTCTGCAGATTTTTTCTTTTATTTTAACCTATGTGGCCTCACCTTGAGGTTGGCAAATCTGTCTATCACTTTTTGGTGATCAACTCTCTCAAGCAGTTTAATGGTTTCTGTTTTGCCTGTCACTATTCCCTGTCTGTTTTCTTACCTGGCTCTTCTTGAACTTGTACTTTCTCCTCACGTTCCCCTCTTTCCTCTCTCCCTCTTTGGACTGACAATCATACACAAATAGATTGTATTCAATTAGATGAAAAAATCACATTAATATGAAAAAAATACTGTTAAGATCACTAATAAAAAAGTCCTCTCTCAGTGTACTTTCAAACAAAAGGCAAATAACCAAACCACATGTACATCTAATAAAAGATATAAATATTGAAACACTGATCCAACATTATCCTTGATTGACGGATCATTTGTTCTTACACTTTTACCTGAATGTTGCTCCTGGGTTTAATATCACCACATATGACAAAATAACCAGCTTCTCTCATTCCATTTCAAACAGGACAGTGGTAACAACAGCAGGCTACTGATAATTTTAAGTTTTAGATTTTAAATAAGCTGTATAAATTTCAATGGGAACAACAGGGCGGTCAGATGTTGCTGATTTTACTACACGAGGACGGATTGTAGGGTAGCAAACATCGTCGGAAAACATGTTTTCAACACTGCAGGTTACCTGGGTGTAGTGTTTTTCAGCTAAAAAGAAACATGGTCTGACTCCTACCCAACTATATAAAGAGTAACTGAAGGTTAAATGCAGCTAATATGTCCTGTTTCAAGCCAGGCACTCACACCTCCGCTCCGCTGCGTCTCAGCCACCATCGCTCTGGCAGAAAGGACGCTAGAGCCAGAGCAGGGGAGAGGCGAGCTGGAACAAACCATTTGGGGGGGTTATCTATACTTTTGTTGTTAAAATGTTCCGTCTCAATTAAGTACTGTATGCTTTTTATATTTTTAGTAGTGTGTCACACAAACAGCAAATATTGTCAAAAAACATAAGAAATCTTTGGGGGTGCTTTGATTCATTTGATTCAAAAATGGGCTGAAATCGCCCCTGGCTGAAGACATTAGAAAAACACCTTTGTTCCTTTCCATGAGTGTTCCTGTTATTTCTTTAAACATCATGTTAACTGAGAACAAAGTGAAATGAGACACTTTCACAAATAAATCTAAGTGACTAGCACTGCCACTGAAAGCAAAGTCTATCACAGTTGCTCACATTTCATCTGAAAGGACTCCTTCTAATCTAACTCGTCCTCATCTTTCTCCTGTGCTTCTCAGATTGTTTCCTTCCATTGCTGGCATTGACTTTCAGCTTCCTCCTCGCTGGCTTGAGCAACAAGAGTGAACAATTTAGCATTTAAGTGAAATCTGAGCTCAGTTGCGTTTAACTTCTGCGCGTGACAAGCTACTGAGAAAACTCTGGGAACTCTGCTGTGTCTGCCCTATTTTTGTGGATTGAACTTTTTAGTGTGGCAGATAACAGAAATAATCTTTGAAAGCGGATACAACTGCAAAAATCGAGTGTTTGTCTTTCTGGGGACATTAGAGTTCAATATTTTTCAATTTTATCTGTCATTCCATCTTAAGAAACAGTTTTTTTACTACAGCATGTCAGCCTTGACTCTATGTCTAATTTATAACATAGAAACTTCAGCAGCGCTTCTTTTTTCACGTAAAACAAGAACAAACAAAAGAAAATTGCAGTGACATGTATGTTACATCTCACTCCAGTGGTCTGATGACTAATACAACCACTCAGTGGTTTGCAGACCGAAGGATTACCCTTTGACCCCTTGATAGCAGTGTGACGCATACAATTAGGCTCAGACATTCAACATTGATCCAGTTCACTCCTGTGCACATTGATGAATGAGTCCTTTACCTCTGGTTTAGTTCTCTCCTGCTAACACGCCCTGTCATCAATTTTTTAACCATTTACCAGCAGCAACTTCACCTCACAGGCATGTCTGTGAACAGGTTTAAACCTAGAACCTTCTTGCTGTGAGGTGACCGGTGCACCACTGTGCAGCCCAGCTGTTTGCTATACTGTCCAAGTCTGTGAGGCCCGTTCATGACCTCCGTGTCCCCTCCTCTGCTTGGTTAGTCCACAATGGTTAAACTGACATTTATTTAATACACCGGGGGTACATCTTGCCTGAGGACACTTCAACAGATGGAGGCAAGAGATGATGAGAGAGCCACCAGCCTTGGGAATCGTAGGCAACTCAGTGCTATCAGTGCTGAGCCAAGGGTCCATCCAGGTTTCACTAAAACAAACAGTATTACAGGAAGTATTAGAGTATAGATTACTTTTAGTTCTAAGTAATTTCCGAGTCATCATGGAAACAGACATCATCTCAGGCTCTTTTAATCATAAAATACTTTATGATTATGTTTAAGATTTCCCTGTGATGTGGGATTTTCTGCTGCACATTAATTTTTATGACTGCAGCTGTGTTGTTGCTCAGTGGAGTCCTCCTTAATAAAGAAGTGCTATAACTTTTACATTTTAGTCCCTCGTCCCATGTACAGCCCAATTGTATTTTCATAGTTTGAGAAGTGCGTGGGAGTGTGAGGACCTCCGGCAATATCAACGTCCTTGTTAGAAAGACAAGATGGCTGGACTTCCCCAGACAGATAGTTCAGGGTATCTTCGATCTGTGGTGATTCTGGGAATGTTCAAGGATATAAGGAGTTCTTCTAAACATCATGAACACAATATTGTCCTCATATGTAAGCTGTTGTGTTCTGCAGATGTGTCCATAGACTCCCAGTGTCTGTGTGCAAAAAGCAGGCTGTTAAATCCTGTTATTCTAGGACATGGAGGGCAGAAGATCCAAATCTGGGAGCTTTCTTTTCTTAAAAATCTTCCAAACACTAAAAAAAAAAAAGAAAAAAAAAAAAAAGACTTGGTCCCTCCAGCCGTCCTTAGAGCTACTAAAGCTCAGCTACACTTCCTGCTTTGGACCTTTTATACCTGATGTTTTGCATGCTGATACATTTCCTACAGTGCTGAAGTCTTTGAGCCTATATTTAGTTCAAATACAGAAACGTTTAAATCCTCTCTTTCCTTCATGAATCCATATGAAAAACCACAGGCTTGTAAAGCAGTATGTTAGTATGACTTGTTATAGTGAGAAAAACAGATAACAGAAGGTTCAGGTTTCACGTTTTAATAACAGATCTCCATTTACAAACAGTGACGTCATTCAGCTGCTTTAACTTCCATCAGAGCAGGCATAGAGTGTGTCTGTGTGTGTGTGTGTGTGTGAGTGGCTGTCTGTGCATGGTGATTAATGAAGAATGCATATTTCAACATTAACAAGCACACAGGAGAGAAACACGGACATATTAAAGTGGCTTGATTTGCTTTTCTTCATCCTGATGAAAAGATTTGTGGAACGCTGTTTGTTCCCTCAGTGCTGAACGTGTGCAAGTTTGGATTGTCCGTGACGGGGGCTGTGCGTGTGGCTGTTTGTTTGCTGCCTGCAGACAGTCTGAACACAGAAATGAACAGAGGTCAGCGGAAAACACAAAATTTTCTGATTTCAGCGCCTCAAACAAACACCAATTCCTGCAAATCTAAAACTTGAACGTGGAGCTCGAATTGTTCACGCTGCTCTCCAATGTCACCTCTGTCACCACTCACTGCTTAAACCGTTTCTTCCACTTAATGAGGCACAAAAATGCAACCAAATCCTGCTTTTTAAAAAGACACAGCTCTCAAACAAACTGAAGACTCTCTTATTGCTGAATGTTTTATCTTTTATCCCAGTGAATGTTCAAGTCAAGAATGTGCTGATTTCTAAATAAGCTCTTGCACTGCAGGATTCGTTTTTGCCTCTTTTACATGGATGGAAACACTGCGAGGAAACGTCAGAGGCACTGCGTTGTTATAGGACATCTTGAAGCTGCATTAAAATGAGTTTTAACTTGTGACTTTATTGTACTTCTCCAATAAAATTTGACATTAATTCTGCACAACAGAGGACAAATACACAGAGAGACTGTGACCCCTAAAATCATCCAGTTTAGAGAACCAAAAACCTTTAGAAACCATAAAGACAAAGGCAAATCTCCGTCTATATTTGAGTATCCAGGGAGTTTGGGAGGTTTTTTGATGCTGCGTTATGAAGCAGGCTTAGTTCACCTGTAAACAAACACCTGGTTGTGAAATACTTGGATTAGTTTGAAGATGTTTTTTGGAGAAGTTCGACCTGTTAAATAATCTGTGCTCTCATCAGTGTTTCAGGTGAAGGTCCAGATTTTCTCCTCACACGTCGTGATGCGACATTAATTTGGCCCTAAAGCTGAAGCAGACTCCAAGAGCTCACGATTCTCATTCGAAGATACCCTCCTTAGGCGTGCTGTTGCTATGACGACAAGGATGAATTTACGTGCTGCGACAACAGCGACTCAGACGCAAAGCCAAGAAACCGACGGTTTGTCTGGGGCTCCAAGGGCACAACCTTGGCTCCTGCAGCGCAGGATGTTTGCTCAGCTATTTATAGGCAGACAGGTAAGAACAAGTTTAAGATCAAACACAGGAAGGCGCTGAATACTGACACCTGGTTTTGAATAGATCAGGCCAATAATCTGCTAATGAATGTGCCGTTTCAGTTTAATTTGATTCTTGACAACATCTGGCCCCGATATCGCAAAAAGTAATCATGTTTACAACATGACAGGACAGAAGCATCACTCAAAGTTTTAGTGTTAACTATTAATGCTATTCTGCTTTTACTTATTTATTTCCTTGTTTTCTGTGATATACCTACTGTTAGAATGCTGGGTGCTTTTATTAAACCTGCACAAAGGTTCAAATTATGAGGTCAGTGTATGTGTAGGAATCCCTGTAAACTAAAAGCTCAGTAACAGTTAATTTTTTTCTACTCTTGGCTCTGTATGATGTCACCAAGTGAGGCTATTCCTTATATGGTCATCTCAGGCAGAGAAGCCCCACCCACCCACCAATTCACTCATCAAATTGTACCTTTATGAGGTAGCCAATCAGAAGAAAAAAAAAAGATATGTTAAAGTGGGAGGAGTTTCTTGAAGCTCCCTTAGCGGAGTCCAGGAACTCTCCTAGGGAAATGCGCCTACTGTGTCGCTTTAAATACTCAGAGATACTAAAATTGGCAAATTTTTTAAATAGTCATGCACACAGCGTCAGAGTGAACAGAAATACAGTCCGATTATGATGGGAGGATGGTTAAGGTGCAGTCCTGTAGCCTCTAAATCAGCTGATTATAAGTTGTTACTACCAGAAATGTCTGGATTACAATCTGGGCTCAAACGTATCCTCACTACACACCATCTGGACCAGCAAAACTTGAGGTACTAAACAACTGACGTATAAATTACGTCTCTGTACTTTATCAGGAAAATCAATAAAAATCTACTTTTAAAAGTTATGTGAGTATCATACAGGGAAGTGCAAGGATTCAACCAGGAATTATTTAAATACTAATAACAAGCCTGACAGTTAAACTTAGTAAACACTTTGTTTTTGTAATCAACAAAAAACAAACTCAAACTCACAAAAATGTTAATAATTGGAAGTTTTAAGATTGGCTCAACTGATCCCCAAGCAATCTGGAATTTTCTGGGATCTAGGAATTTTTGAAATTCCCAGAAGGGTAAATTTGCCCGTTGACTTTCCATTTTCATAGATACAAATCAAGCTGAACTAAAAGAAAAACATTGTCTAGATGGTTTTGTTAAAGTATAGCTCATTAATCCAGACGCAGATGTCCTTTTGGATCCCGGGATTCAGTGAATGCTAAATGTGGGGGAAACTTTCCGCCTTGGACGTGCTTTAAACTTTCAGGACTTGTGTTTGGCGCAGCTTTTGGCAGGTTTATGGCCGACAGCAAAAAATAAGACAGATTTTTTGTTTCTTTTCTATCGTCAGGAATCTGAACAAAGGCTGAAAAGTCGAGTCAAGTGTAAATTCAGTCACGCAAAGGGAACAAACTTCATCACGGAGATGTGCAATTATTAAATTCCTTCCAACTAAACGTGTGCAGTGAGTGTCGGGGGCGTAATGGGAGCCATTTTGCCGCTTCAGTCAGATCGATAAACAGAAAGTACACCCCTGAATGTGGCAGCTAACAATGGACCGTGGATTTATTTTATGTGCAAATTCTTGCAAGAGGCAATTCAGGTGCAACAGGAGAGTCCATAACACAGAATACATGATGCTACACCAAGAGGGGGACTGTGTGTGCGTGTGTGTGTGTTTGGAATGTGCAACAGTGTGCGTTTGTTGGTGCCCAGGTTACTCATTAAGATGCATGAGGATTAGTGACGAGTCGACTGATTAGCTTGGACAGTCAGCTGAAATGATTGCTCTCTGTGCTCGAGTCGGGTCGGTCACCCCGGACCCCAAAAACATGAGATTAAACCCAGACTGCTTTCAGGGCCAAACTGGAGAAACTCTATAACACAAAATAAAAACACATCGACATCTTCATGTTCCCTAAAACAGCAGACATTCGATTTATAACCGTCTCGTTTGTATGTACAATAGAAGGATCTTCATATATTAATAATCTTCATCTTTCCTGCTTCGTCTTCGCCTCATCATCGCTGCCGAGTCCCTACACGTTTTGTCCGCTGTGTATTTATAGAGTATTTTCATTATTTACAGTATAAATTACTACACAGTCTTGTGATAAAATAAATAACATAAATACAATGGCCGTGGCTTTTGCAGTGTCTTTAGCATGAAGGGGAAAATGGGAGGGGTCCGATGGAGGAGGGCCTGCCGTTAGCTCCTCTGTTGCTTCGGGGTTACAGACAGAAAGGATGAAGAACGCGGTTAAAGCAGTCTTTCTGCAGAGAGACACGGAGGAGGGAGGGCGGAAGCAGTGGGAATAAACCGCATTCCCACTTAGGGAGGGAAACTCTTCCTGAGAAACACTGGACAAAAACCTCATTAAATAATAAAACGTCCCAACTTTCTGGACTTAATTTTGGCCAATCAAGAGCGTCCCCTTGTGCACCTCTGTACCGCCTTCAGGCTTGCTGCGTGTTTTAGATCACTCGGTGGAAGTTTTCTAATAATGATTACAAACTTACACATCCGATGAGAGCTATCACTCCGGCTACAAACGCGCAGTTATCAGTGGAAGAGTCTGCAGAGTCCAAGCTAGATGGGAGCACGTCAGGTGAGGAGTACGACCACGGATGATGATCTTAATTTCTTTTTCCAGGAAGCTGAGCAGCATGAAATCTGTCAACCAGGTTTAGAGGCCCCCGTAACATCCCGAGGACTCTGAAGGAGGAGCATTTTACCCACAGAAACATAATATGTGCTCACTCCCTGAAGGGTCACCCTTTAGACTCACTGAAGGAGACTTCCACAGAGCAATCTAAAAATAAAGTTGCCCAAAGAGACGCATCCAATTTATAGTTTATCAGTGATGGCAAATTTAAACCAATTGATAAATGTTTGTTTTTT
Organism: Oreochromis aureus; assembly: GCF_013358895.1. Classification (NCBI taxonomy): domain Eukaryota; kingdom Metazoa; phylum Chordata; class Actinopteri; order Cichliformes; family Cichlidae; genus Oreochromis; species Oreochromis aureus. The sequence continues at coordinate 5,229,410 of NC_052955.1, read as the reverse complement.
TTTTATATTGAGCCATTTTAAAAAACTTCCACTTAGCTACAGTGGAAGAAATTCATGTGGAAAATGGGACCAGGTAGAGCTGACGTGCTCGAATAGTCCAGAGGCTGGCTTTTTAGGTCCATCATATGGTCAAAAATACATGGACACCTGAACACTTCACCCGTATGTGACTCATACTCTGCTGCTGCAACAGCTTTTCCAAGACATTAGTGGCGTCTAACACTGATTTCATAGTTCCAGTTGATCCTAAACGAGGTCTGGCTGGTTTCCAAAATGCTTTAAAACATTCCTCAGAAAATAAATGAAAGCTGCAGTAAAAGAAAAAAAAACAAACAAACAAAACAACTAAAGGGGTGTCCACATACTTCTGTCATATACTGATATGGTCCACTGTGGCTTAATGCTATATTCATTTGTTCCCACGTTTTCCTAATCTGTAATGTTTCAGGAAGAGTTTCCCACCTCCGGCTGAAGGTGAGTACAGAGAGTTATACTGAGGGTTAATACTGCAGTGGTAGGTCAGGTATCGTCTCTGGTAGTTGGCCCCAAATTCTGACATATTAGGAGGAGGATGACGAGGGAAAGGATGGAGGGATGAGTGCAAAGCTTCTCCTCCAGCTATACCACCGTGCCGCTCGGAGAGTTCCCGTTCTGTGCTGTCAGGTTCTGAACGGGAGAAGAATAAAAACACAAAGTTAGACACACTGAAAATCGTCTCCTGTCTGCACTCAAACTGAACTTTTAAACTAACCCTGGTTCATAATTATACTGATAAAACAAACAGTAAGTGGGATAATTACCACTTCATAATGAAGGCCCTTAAATAAAACTACACTGATACTAATTTTCCCAAGAGGGCAACACCAGAGCCAGTGTCTGTTTAAAGGGTCGTATCAATACACTGAACTCGATTCTGTTCAATATTAATTTTATGTCTTTATAAAATTATTGATGTGGTCCTCCACATCTGTCCCAGTTTCTTATATGAACTACTCTATAACCCCTTTTCCATTAGAATGTACTTGGATCAACTCGGCACAGTTCACCACGGTTTTCAGGGTTTAGGTCACAGTACCTGGTACAAGGTACTTTTTTTTTTAGTACCTGCTCGCCCGGGTTTCCACGCGATCCGAGCAGGTACTAAACTGCGACATCGTCAGACTGCATGCCACCAATGGGCTTGACAGTAGCATCACTCGAGAGTCTGTTGTTCACGAAAATTAAAACCGCCATTTTTAAAATGACTACAAAAAAATAACGCTGTGCTCCCCCGAGTCTGACAAAGCCACAGACTGAGCAGCAGGTATATTCCTGTTCAACTTCTTTTTAGCTTTCGTTTCACATTTTAATTACGTCGAGGGACGCTCGGACATGTTGATATGACGACAGCCATGCACATTAAGTAGTACTGAATTTGTAGTGGAAAACCAATCAATCCGAGCCGAGCAGTGTCGATCCGTGGAGAGTCAATCCGAGTGGGTACTAATGGAAAAGGGGCTGATGAGAGCTGGACAGGCCATAGAAGGTCCTTAAGCCATCAGCAGGACCGGTATCCGCTCCTCAGTGAAAGTAGGAACAGCATGAGCACTGCCAGAGCTACAAAATGACCTCCAGCAGGCCACTGTTGTGAATGTCTCTGACCAAGGAATCAGAAACAGACTTCATGAGGGTGACCTGAGCCCCGACGCCCTCTAGTGGACCCTGTGCTCACTGCCCAGCACCTTGTAGCCCAAACTGGCATTTGCCATAGAATACCAGAAATGGGAGGTTGTGCTTTATACAGGCGAGAGCAGGTTCACCCTGAGTACACATGATAGACGTCAAAGGGTCTGCAGAAGCTGTGGAGAAACTTATGCTGCCTGTTACACCACTCAGCACGACCAGTTTGGTGGTGAGTCAGTGATGGTCTGGAGAGACGTATCTATGGAGACCTGCATAGACCTCAACAGGACAGGCAGCAGCACCCTGACCGCCATCAGGTTTCGGCTCTCTGTAGGTTGATAATTTTCACTTCCAACAAATGATGAGGAATCATTGGTTCCAGATCCTCCTGTCTCAGAAAACCAGGGCCTTCACAGGTGACCCCCACCACCTGTTTGACCCGCGGGGTCAGTGTGTCAGGTCAATCAGGTCCCACATTTCCAGACTCACTAACGGCTTCTTCCCTTGAGCCATTGAGACTGTTAACAAACACTACCCCCCCCGGCAGTCAGCCTCCAATGATGATTAAGTACCTAAAAATGAGGTAATTCACCAACCTCCACAAACCACTGAACTCTGAAAAATATGCAAGAAAATGGTTGGTGCTGAAGGCAAAAAGACAAACGTGTTTCACTACTAAATAAATATATACTACTGTTAAAATACTTATTTTATGCTTTTATTTCAACACTACTTGGGCTACCCAAAAACTTGATTCTGTTCATCTGGACGCAGCATTTTCAGTGGGAGAAATGTTTCATCGCTCATCCAAGTGACTGCTTCAGTTTTTCATAACAAAAATTTAAAATAAATAATTGGTCCACCCCAAGGATCAGGTCCCCCGGCATAAACAGAGGATTGTTGTGATTTATACATCGGGGAAACCAAACAACCTGTGGCTAAGTGGGTGTCACAACACAGAAGAGCCACCTCGTCAGGCCAGGACTCTGCAGTTTATTTACACCTACAGGCCAGTGGACACTCTTTCAATGATGAGGATGTACACATCCTGGACAGGGAGGAACGCTGGTTTGAGCGCGGAGTCAAGGAGGCCATTTACATGAAAAGGGAAAGACCATCTCTGAATCGAGGAGGGGGCCTAAAGGTACATCTTTCGCCATCTTACAACGCTGTGATTGCAGCCATTCCCCATGGTACTCATGGCCATTGATCAAATAAGTGGTTTGTTCATCAATGATCATGACAATTTGCATATTAATGATCAAGGAACTGACCTCACAGCTCATTGTTCCTTCAGTGGTGCTAGTTTGAGTCATTATGAAAATGTCCTGTTTATAAGGTTTGGGGAAACCTGCAGCCAGCTGACACTGAAGAAGTCACTTGGATGAGTGACGAAACGTTTCTCCCACTGAAAACGCTGCGTCCAGATGAACAGAATCAACTTTTGGGATTTACTTACCTGGATGATTGAGCATGCATCAAGACTTGGGCTACTCAGAAATACATCACAACTTTTCCTGAAATATACACCAGCAGTCAGTGTTTCTCTGTCCTCTTTAAGGCCTTACAAATTGGTTGAAGACATTTTGCTGAGGTTAAATCGTGTTTTAGAATAAATTAGATGATAAAGAAGGGTTTGCTTTCAGGTGTAGAAAATCTGTATCTGGGCAATCAATGCCACATGAGCGTGCACTGTCCTTGATTGAGCCTTCAGTTGCTCAGAGTTCGGTCGTGCTATAGGACTAATGCTACAGTAATGGCTGACGCATCTGTCAATGTTCGGGTGAACTGTGACATCAACGCGGCCTCGTAACCGTTCACACGGTCAGCTCAGAAAGCGGTAATGTTTTTCTCAGCTCAGCACTGGAATAAAGGAGGTTTTTTTCATGTCCATGGCAGCATGTGCCATAGCTGATGAGGACGAGGGTGAGGCTGAAATGCCTGTATGAACTGGGCTGTTCCCTCTTTGCAGCAGGTATCTTTTGTTTTAAGCCTGTTTTTCAGGAGCTCAGCAGCTTCGATGTCTCACCCAAACATAGTCGCATCTGGCTTTAAAACACCAGATTAAAGGCTTCAAAATTAAAGGTTTCAAAATGATACCCTATAAAATGAAAGATGATGTGATGATGGCTTAGTCCATCTCTGTTTTTGCCCTGTACTGTAAATTAAAACCATGTTGGACTGGAGTCATGAAGACATGTGAAGCGAGTTATTCTCTGAGATCTAACTGACTGCAAGACTAACCAACTAGAGAGAAAAACCATGACTTAAAAAATGTTAACAGGAGACGTACCGCCTTCCCCGGCCGTGCCCAGGTACAGATGAGGCCCTCTTGGCAGGCCGTGATGATGCAGTCATCCATGAACACCAGGACCGTCAGCCTCTCGTGTGCAATCTTCTTACAGACCAGCGGCTCCAGCAGCGGCACTTCGTGCATGCGCGGGCACAGCGTGGTGCCCAGCACCTTGGCGGCGTCCAGCCGGTTGCTCCTCGGCGCCACGTTGATCTTGTCGTTGCTTTTGCTGATGTTGCCCAGGCTGTGGTACCGCTTGTGCTCCTTCTCCACGCCCCCACTGCTGCCGGACTTATCCGACTTGCGCTCCTGTAGGGAAAGCGTGGCGAAGCGGCCGATGCTGAAGGGGGTGCTGTTTCCTCCGCCGCTGCTCCCTCCCCCTCCTCCTCCTCCCCCACTGCCCTCTGAGGCGCCCTGGCCTTTGGAGGCGTTCGCCACAGCAGGGTGGGGCAAAGAGTTGGAGCGCGAAAGGGAGCGAGGAAGCGGTAAAGGGAGCGTGGGTGGGTTGGAGGCGCCGGTGTTAGTGTTTGGGGGGTGATGGTGTCCCTCCACACCTCCACTTCCTCCCCCACCTGAGGTGCTGTTGACCACCCCGCTGCCAGAGTTGGACAGCGAAGGCCCAAAAGTGTTAGTAAAGGCGCGGGATAGCGGCAGGCGCGGGTACAGCACGTCATCAGTCAGGTCCCACAGACAGAACTGGGTGTCCTGCCCCACCGAGCCGAATCGGTAAGTGACCGATGGCGAACCGCCGCCTTTTGAGCTGTGCCGAGAAAGACGCGATAACGTGCTGCTCGTTCGAACCCGCCCAAAGTGCATGGAGTTATTTTGCGCCCCCTGGTGGAGGTCCTCCTCGCTGCCACTGAGCTCCATAGGCTCCTCATCTTCCAGGGAAGTCGTGAAGGGATCAAATGCTACCACGTTAACCCAAGACTTGTGGCCGTGCCCCCTCGCTACCACTCGGCTTTCTGCAAATGACCACACAGTAACCAGATCATCCTCCCCTCCCGTGGCAAGATATTTCCCATCGGGGCTCCACGACACACAGAGCAGCCCACCAAAGTAGCTCTTCATCACGCCCTGAAGCTCCATTGAATCAAAGTGGAAGACGCGCAGGCATCCGTCCTGGCCCACGCACGCCACGTGCACCCCGTCTGGGGAGAACGCAAACTCGTTGAGGCCTCCCTCCCCCACGGCCCACCGCAGCAGAGGGTTGCGCGGCGTCTTGGTTTTGCAGGCATAAACGGCGAAGCCTTCGCCCTGCCGCAACAGAGAGTACTGTGGGGCCGTGGTGCCGCATGGGTGGTCCACGTTGTAGAGGTAGAGGTGACCGCTGGCATGGGAGGCCAGGAACAGGTTCTCCGACTTGGGAAGCCATTTTAGACACGTTACCTTGGATTTGTCTATCAACCTCTGTGAAACAGGAAGGAGGTGGGGACAAGGAAAGGAAGGGTAAAGAAAGACATTAGAAAAGTATGAGTTTTAGGTTTTGTTGAGTTTATTCGAACATATGAATGCAGAACAAAGGTAAAGGTAATGAAGCTGATAAAAGAAGGCATTTTTTGGTCAGATATGGCTGAATTGTCATGAGGCGTTCTGCAAGGATCTGGTTTAAGTACCTTGTTTTTTGTTCATTCCACATTATCCTATTAGGTCAAATTATTAGTAGTTTTAATGCCATTTTTTATCATCTGTATACCAATGACATCAGATATCCCAGAACTCAGAGCTGCTGTCTCAAAAAGTGAACTGGAGATGCTCATTCATGCCTTCATCTCCTCCCACTTGTATTACGGGAATACACAGTTTTCTTGTCTATCTAAAGCATCTATTAATCATCTCCAATCTGTCCAAAACGCTGCTGTAAGGTTTATAACTTACTCTCATAAACATTAAACCGTCTACACTGGCTTCCTGTCACATTTAGGTTTTGGCTCTTATGTTTGTGGGCTTACAAGGCGAGACCCACACTTTTATTGTTTAACTTCTTTATCACTATTCTCCAGGCCACATCTGGGCTACAGATAGAGGTTTTCTCATGATCCCAAGTACCCGTCTGAAAACTAAGGTGGATTGTTCGTTCCAAACCAAAAACTTTGGAAGAGTTTACCTCTCTCTCTTCATGCCTTTGACTCTATGGCATCCTTTAAAAATTAGTGGTGGTGGCCAGTGGTACCCCTCAGCCTCCTAGCAGATACACCTATGGTAGTCATTTCAAAATTCTAGGTGACTTCTTTCACTAGTTGTTGCATTCAAGATCAGAAAACTTGACCTCTGAACTTAACCTGCATATTAAGTCACTGTGATTTGAACTCCTCCGTGATTTTTATCAATTTGAAACTCCCATGTTGCTTTGTTCTGAAGTTATTGCATTCACAAACAAACCTGGCAGGGTAACAACCACAGCCCATCAGCCTTTTACAGCTGAGGGGTGTCCACTTTGTTTTGACGGTGATTTCATGCCTCAAAAGCACTTTATAAACTCTTTGTTATTTTATTGATATCTCTGTAAAGCACTTTGTGACAGATTTCATGCCTTAAAAGCACAGGGGTAAACATATTTATTACCCAGTAAACGAGGGGAATTCTCGGTGTCCCTGCAGGTTCCCTAGGTTTTAGATGTGTCCTCGAACCAACACAGCTGATTTAAATGGCTAAATGAGCTCCTCAACATGTCCTGAAGTTCTCCAGAGGCCTGGTAACGAACTAATCATGTGATTCAGGTGTGTTGACCCAAGGTGAGATCTAAAACCTGCAGGGACACCGGCCCTCGTGGACTGAGATTGCCCACCCGTGCAATAAACACTTTCCTAAACAGTTTATGGCAGGGGTCCCCAATCCCAGTCCACGAGGGCCGGTGTTCTTGTAGGTTTTAGATACGTCCTTGATCCATCACAGCTGATTTAAATGGATAAATTACATTCTCAACATGTCTTGAAGTTCTCCAGAGGCCTGGTAATGAACTAATCATGTGATTCAGGTGTGTTGACCCAGGGTGAGATCTAAAACTTGCAGGGACACCGGCCCTCGTGGACTGGGATTGGGGACCCCTGGTTTATGGTCTCAATGGTAAGTTTCTTATTTTTAAGGTGACAGGTGGACTTTCTCTTCTCTTTTTTCAAATATTTATTTTGGGGGCCTTTTTAGTTTTTTGATGGTAGAGGCAGGAAGACATACAGGAAATGGGCCAGGTGGAAATACACCCAGCCAGTAGTGTTTCAGTATAAAAGCCTTTACATACCAACCACATTGCAAAAACAAACAAACAAAAAAAACCAACATGAAATTATGAATTTTTCAGATGCAAATTTGTCGTGTAAAGTATATACACCCTGAAAGGATCCTCAAAAATATGCACGTTTGAAAAAAAAAACGAAGTTGAGATCAAGCGATGATGAGCTGATTCTGATGTTTCTAAACAAGAAAAGGAAGAAATGGAGACTCTGGGCTCATCCAGTTGTCATGAGAACACAGCAGCAGGGACAATTTCATGGTTTCATCCCAGAGCTGAAGCTACATTATGACAGCTTTTCCTACATATTTCAGGATCTCAGTTTGAGCTGTTGTGAGCTGAGTTGGGACCACATCTGTGAATGCAGAGAAATCATTTCAGAGAGCCAATTGACCCAGAGAACCTTTAGCTGCATGTCTCAGATTTGGCTCAAATGCAGTGGTCTGATTGGTCAGATTTGTTTATTTGTATGTGAATTTAAAACAAAAATTGAACTTGATAAAAAAAATTGTCCTGCAAAATTAAGAGCTACACCAGCCTCAGCCCTCCACCCTTCATTATATCCCTGAGATCTAATGAGCATATTGTTTTGTTTATATCTGCACGCACCACCAGCCCTGCTTGCCAAATCTGGCTGTCTGCAACTTTGTTATCTTTCCCAGATTAAAGCAGAGACGCAGATTTATTACCTCCTCATTGAAGAGTTTACTGGTTTCCTTCTTGATGGGGTCGAGATACTGGACCTGACCGGCTGAGAAACCCACGATGAGAGCTACACTCTCTGCTGTGGCCGAGTACTGGTTGAAGTCGTGACATGTGGGCTGAGTCCCCTTGTAGATCCTCTTGTCTATGGGCTTACTGAGGTCCACAGCCTGCAGACAACAGAGAGGAGACAGAAAGTTTCAGGGACATTCAGAGGTCCAAAACAACAAACATCACATTTCTGTGCCCATTCTTATGTTTCTTTTGTTCATTTTTATTTCTTTTTGACAATCCAATCATCACACGTTGAGGTGTTTCCATGGCAGCTGCAGTAGAGTTTGATTTGAACATTTTTCACATCAGGGTTTGCCATCTCAGCGACGGAGCAAAGTTTCTGTGCAGGGCCGCTGTGTGCGCCGACAATCACCAAGGCTAAACTCGCCCCCAGACAATCTCAGAGAGAACCCATCAAACAGAGGGCAGGACTGCAGAGATCTACAGCTTAGAGAGGTAACGAAAGGTTTTCAGGGTTATGGAGGTGACTCCCTTTCTATGGGGATGTGAAAACTTGCGCTGCAGACCTAAAATGCTCTGGAGGAGGTTGTGTTTGAGAGATCATCATCATCATGCACTAAAGTGCTGCTCCAATGGAGATCAGCGAGCTGCTAGGAAGGTCAGCAGTTTTAAGAGACTGTGAGAGTAGCATCGAGCACTGATATCTGCAAATCCTGGAAAAAAGTATTACCTGCATTCCTCACTCAGTGGAGTAGTAATTCTTTTGTGTGTAAAGCAAACCTGCCAACACTGCTCTTTCTCTCAGGTTCTCCCATATTTTAAGACCGTCTCCCTGCAGCCTCCCACTTTATTCTTCCTCCCTCTCATAATTTGACCAGAAGACTTTATTACCAGCAAGAGTAACACTGTGACATGAAACTACAATCCACACTACATACAGTCATATGAGAAAGTAAGTACACCTCCTTCCATTCTAAGGTCAGCACATAGTAAAGAAAAGACAAAACCTCAGATGAACAACAACATCTTTAAACAGGCCATCTGATCTTTGTCCTAATTACATAAAACTTGAAAGTAAGCCTGCAAACTAGTTTTCATGTTTGTTCTTTACAAAAACTCCCAATAAACCAACTGCAGGAGTTACTGAACATGTGGAGTGATGAATGAAGGATGCTTTAAAAATGCAGCTACACGTGTCGCTTTGGGGAAGAGGGAAGCGGTTTACATGCATCCTACAGTTTCTTTAAACAGGTTATTAGCGTTTCTCATTAAGAAGCATGAGGTGCTGCAGGCTGGAAGCAGATCCAGCTCCAGGGAAAACCCTCAGCGATGATACTTTTCTTTTTTTCTGTCATGCCAAAAACACTTTTTTCCTTCAATGGGTTCTGAAATATAACCTATGCATTCACGGTGCCACACAGAATTTTGAGATCTCAGTCAGCAGCTGCACAGCGTCTCTCCTGCTGATGTGTGCATGCAGGCAGCTTCATAAGCATGAAAGCGGAGGTGAAAAGCAGGAGGAGATGAACACAGTAAGATAAACATGATTTCTAGAAGTCATCCTAAAATATGAGCGTGTGTTTAGAGAGTAACACCAGTAAAGTCCAGGATATACACAGATCAGGCACAACATTATGATCACCTGCCTAATATTCCATTGGTCCCCCTTTTTGCTACCAAAAGACCCAGATCTGTCGAGGGATGCAAGTCCTGTACTTCTGAAGCGGACCTCAGTGGATCGGACTTGTTGGTCTAGCACATCCCACAGATGATCAATTAGATTGAGATCTGGGGAATCTAGAGGCCAACTCAACACCCCAAACTCGTTGTTGTGCTCCTCAAACCATTCCTGAATCAGGTCTGCTTAGTGACTGAGTGGATTATTCTGCTGAAAGAGGCCACAGCCATCAGAGAGTACAGTTTCCATGATTGATAACAGGGGTGGGGAACTCCAGGCCTTAAGGGCCGGTGTCCTGCAGGTTTTAGATGTGTCCTTGATCCGCACAGCTGATTTAAATGTCTAAATTACCTCCTCGGCATGTCTTGACATTCTCCTGGTGATGAACTAATCATTTGATTCAGGTGTGTTGACCCAGGGTGAGATCTAAAACTTGCAGGACAACGGCCCTGAGACTTGGAGTTTCCCACCCCTGATCTATAACAATGCTAAGGTAGGTGGTACGTGTCAAAGTAACATCCACATGACCATCCTCTGCTGGCTCGCCGCCTTCTCACAGTGCATCCTGCTGCCAGGCGTTCCCCAGGTAAGCAACACACATCCGTCCACGTGATGTAAAAGAAAACATGATCCATTAGATCAGCCCGCCTTCTTCCATTGCTTCGGTTTGGAAGAAACCGAAGCAAACCTTCGGTTTGGTTCTCGCGTGCCTCTTCTCTGTGCTTTCGGCACTGGACGGGCGTCAGCATGGGCCCCTTACGGGTCTGTAGATATGCCGTCCACACGGGCCAGCCTTCATTCCCCATGTGCTTCAGTGAGCCTTGGCCACCCGTGACTCTGTCGCTGGTTCACCACTGCGGACCAGGAACATCCCGCAAGGGCTGCGGTTTTGGAGATGCTCTGACCCGGCTGTTTAGCCATCACAATGTGGTCTTTTGTCAAAGTCACTCAAATCCTTAAGCTCACCCATTTTTCCGTTCTCCCTGATTTTTCCCTCCCACTAATAGGATGTCATGATGAAGAGAAAAATCACCTGTTAGTGGTCAAAGTTAGGCCTGATCAGTATATAAGTTAACCTTATATGTGTTGTGATATTTTTATTTGTATAAATGTTTCCTACCATGAATTTATTCATCTACTTCTACAACTTTTTTGAGGAACTGGTCCATTTGTGTGTCAAAGATCACAGAAAGCTTTGTACAAATGTGTGTTTTCTCACATGAATCGCTACATTGTGACGTTCTGCAGTGAACCACACATAACAGGCTCAGAGTAGCAACTTTGCCTTCAGCAGAAATTTTGATCTTTCTGTAGAAATATTTGAAATATTCTACACGTGCAAACCAGATGTTTGTTCAGTCCGAGTACAAAATGGGAGTAACAAGTGATTAAAATCCGCCCGACTATGATGACTTCATTGGAATTTGTTGTTGGTCAAAGTATTATGGAGTCACTGCCAGTGTTATTTAAATGTTGACATTAAAATGATATGAGCATACTGCAATACATGGCTTTATCACAGCATTATTAAAACTAAGAAAAATATGTTTTGTGGAAATAAAAGTAATTTTGTTGGCAACGTTTGTTTGCATAAAAATGACTGAAAACCAAACTTACAGACCTAACAGTTAAAAACATGCATCTTAGATAAAGGAAACTGTAGCTGTGATCATCACAAATACAGACATTAAAAAAAGAATCCTCCAGAAAACATAACAGGGTTATAAATGACCCCACGTGGGCATTTTAGTCACTTGAGGGTCAAAATGATTACGTTTCAGTGGTGAACAGCTGCTGCATGAGCATCTAATGAGATTACATCCTCAAACAAAAGACGTAACCTCGTCCTGATGTGAACCACAACCACCATCTCGGTGCCCTCAGCCTCTTGTGTGTGGAAGGCAAACACAAAAGAGGACAGAGGACAAAATCAGCTCTGTAATTGTTTTGATTCGGCAGAGATAACACTAAATGGGAAGAGTCGAGAATAATTATTTGGAAGCAATAGTGAATGTCCCAGGGCCTCGCTGCATTATATTACATACTTTTAATTACTGATGCCAGATGTTTGCGTTTCTTTACTTAAAACTTTAAAATGATGCAGAAAATAAATCACAAAAGCTGAAACTGTCCTGTTTTTAAAACTTATTTGATGGGAATATGCAGAGCTTCGTGTGTATCAGTGACCACTGATATCAAAGCTTCAAAATACCTGCATCTGCCAGGACAACCACCTCCAAGTAGGTGCTGGAGCTCCAGTGGAGAGGGTGGATCTTGGTGTCCACATCTCCTCAGACCTGACATGGGCTGAGGTGGCAGGTCTCGACAACTTTCTAGGGAAGGTCATATCAGACACGGGAACAGCAGCTCCCATCCCACGCTGCCAGGCTGTTTAAATCTTCTGAGCAACGCAGATTGAAGGACCGTCCCATCCTGGGCAGCCAATCAGAAGAGAAAGGGTAACACAAGCCATCCGGCCCTAAACCAACCCCCCCCACACACACACACACGCCATCTCCCCATAAATTGACTGAGACTCTCCTCCAGACATCTGACCAATTGTCCCTCAGATGTCTATTCTGTCCCCTTGATGACAAGCTTTGACACCTCAGTAGACACATCTATAAAGACGTGGTTTGATCACCACTAGAACGATTTCCAGGTGGCTGCACAGGCAGAGAACACCCTCACTGACCTCTGATGCAAACCCAGTCATTCTGTTCTATCGGCAGAAACCACTCAGTTCAGACAAGAGTGTCAAGGGTCACTCCTAGCAGACTTCGATGGTGTAAAGAGGGGAGCTAAAGCTTCTTGTTTCCCGCAGAGGACAAACAGAGGAGCTGTACCAAGACCAGGAATAAGACAACTAAGGATTATAGGAATCATGCAAAGCTCCCCTAGCAGTGCTGAAGAATAAAAATATGATGCTAAACAAGAAAAACTAACAGGTCCACTTTAAACATGCTCCCTACATGCACAGAAGCCCCACCCACCTGCAGTTCAAACCTTCTGTTTGTGAGAGGCAGCCAATCATAAGAAAGCTGGTTTAAAGCGAGAGAGGAGGGGCTGCGGTATGGCCTAGTATAACATAAATAACAATGATTCATGCAAAGCTGCTCTAGTAACAACAAATATGAAGCACAACAGGCTCCCTTTAGAAAATATGATTAAATAGTCAAATTCAGCCCACTCTGGGAATAATGGAGTCTATTTTTGACACATGGCCTTGTCAATGAGGGGACAGGGAGGCTGCAGAGCCTGTGATGCAGTGACTGTTCATCTGGATTGTTTTGTTGTTAAAAATCAACATTTTGCAGAAAGTAAATGATCTCGCAGTGTGCCTCCAAATCACAAGCCTTCAGCTGTGAGCGCTGGCAGGCAGCCCCAGTCAAGGACCGGGCTTCAGCTCCCAGTAAGGCTGCAGTGAATGGAGAACCGTCAGAGCCTTTCTTTTCGCCGTTTCCTGCTCCTTCAGCTCCTTCTGACACTGTGCATCCGTCTGCACGATGCACCACTCACCACCTATTCAGCCAAATGAGCAGCAGCTCCATTTTGCATTGCATAACAAGCAGAAAGCTGTGGTGGTGGTGCAGCAGCAGCCGCTCGGAGAGCCTGAAAAGATGACGAAATGCGAAGCAGCAGCATCACACTAGCTGCTTAGCACGCGAGGCTAAACTCGCCCCCAGCCTCACCTTCTTGATGTTGGTGTACGTGTAGAAATACAGCTCCCTGCCGATGTTGAAGCACACCCGCTCCGACTCCTCGCTCGGGTCTTCGGGCTGCAGCTTCACCATGGAGACCCGGACCGGCGGCAGGAAGCCGGCCGGGGAGGAGTTGGCTGCGGCATTGGAGGAGGAAGAGGCGGCGGCGGCAGCGGCGGCGGCTGCAGCCCCGGGCCCCTGCAGCAGCCCGACCCCTCCGCCGGGTATCGGACCCGGTCCGGCCCCGGGGCCCAGCGTGGCTCCGGCGGACGGCCCCCGCGGCAGCCCGCCCCGCTGCAGCGAGTCTGAGAGGGTGAGCAGCTTGTAGAAGCCCTCTCTGGTCCGGAACTGGGACTTAATCTCATTGATATCCTTCAGAGCGCCGCCATCTCCGGCCATTTTAGTACAAACACGCCGCACAGGAAACGGAGATTCTGACCTGGAAACAAAAACGCGCTAATCACAAGTCCTAGGAGAGATGCGGGAAAGGCGAGCAGGAGGCGCAGCAGCCGTGCTCAGCAAGGCCGACCCGCACAGCCCGTCCGCCCCGCTGCATTTTACCGCCGCTGCCTGCTAAATAAACCCCCGGAGACAGCCCCACCGAGCCGGTGTTAGCATCCTCCTCCGCCGGGTCTCTGCCTGCCTTCATCCAGCGTGCGTAAAGTACGTGTGACGGTGCGTCAGCTGCTGCTGCTGGCCCAGCCTGGCACTGCGCACTCCCAATGTGGTCGGGGGGCAAAGAGAGGACATCCAGCCCCCGTCAGCCTCATTCACCCACCCCACCCCCAACACAACAACCAGTGGACCGGCCAGGACCACGGGCGTTTCCAAGATTTTTGTGGGCCGAGGGGGCGAGAATAAGGGGGCGCACAGGAAATCTGAGTATTTGATCAGAAACAAATTCAGACTTATGATGTGCTGACAGGTCTGTTACATGAAAAGTAGCACTGCTAAGAGTTTAAGCCTTGTTTTTTTTATTTAAAAGTAGTGAAACATGGATCGGATTATCCACTGGGTCTTCTGGGTAGGGGGCCAGTGCACGGCTGAGTGCCCATCCAAGACACAAGCAAAAGAGGAAAAATCATTGAATTTAATTACATGTTTTAAATTCTTGCCCTTTAAACCACATATACCAGGGGTCTGCAACCTTTAACACCCAAAGAGCCACTTGGACCCGGTTTCCACGCAAAAGAAAACACTGGGAGCTGCAAATACTTTTTGAAATCTAAAATGAAGATAACACTGTATATATTGTTTTTTACCTTTGTGCTTTGTGTGAACAACTAAAGTAAGTAAGTAAAGTTTATTTATTAAGCGCTTTTCACAGACAGGCAGTCACAAAGCACTGTACACAAATATTAAAATAAACAATACAATCAATAGACATTATACACAATGTAAAAGATCAAATGTAAATAATGTAAAGAATATAAAATACGTAGATCAACAAAAGGCTTGTTTGAACAGAAAAGTTTATAACTGCTTTTTAAAAGAATCCACAGAGAAACTAAGGTGTGCTGCTTATGAAATCCATGAAGTGCTACAGAGAAAATTACATTTTATTTATGTAATTAACACATTTTGAACTCTTAAAGAAATATAACAAAAGGAAAGACACCCAGCTGAACTAAAATGATCCATGTAGCAAACAAAAAAGGCCTCCCTTTTCAAAAGCTTTTGAGCCTTGACCTGACTTTTAAAACGTAATTGGAAAAAAAAGCACTATGCCGCTAAAAAAATAAAAATAAAATAGATATTTGCAAAATTCTGCCTAAATATCTATTTTACCTGGTTAATGTGTGTGGCGGGGCGTGGTCTGCAGTGCCGCTGCATGGGAGTCGGACGCACCTGAGCGGCACCCGCAATCACGCCTCGCCGCCTTAAAGCCTGTGCTCTCTCTGCTGTTGTGTTGTTGGTGGTGTATGTCAGGCTGTGAGCTGAAAAGCTACAGCCGGCTGTATGCGTACAGCAACCGTGTGTGAAAAGTGGTCAATAAAGAGATGCTGAAAAGCATGTCCATGTAAAACATCGTCGGGTCTGCCGTGATTTGTTTACAATGACACTTCTGGTCCCGAACCTCTGCGCACAGCGTCTGCAAATCGGGGCTTTCATCTTTATGCAGGACTGTAAGCTGTCATCTGTGAGGCGTGAGCGGTGTTTGTTTTTAACATAGTTCATGGTGGAGAACAGCTGCTGACATAATGTGGATCCGAAGATCCATAATTGGCCTATCAGGGGTTGAAAGTCTCGATAAATGCACGGCGTTCCGGCGGGTACACCGGCTTCCCCGAGTGTAACGCTTATTTTGAGCGATGAAAAAAATAATAAGATATAATTTTATTTTTATATTTCAAAATCACAATAATCTTCCAATTTAGAACTACAAGTTAAAAAAAAGAACTAAACACAAATAAAATGCACTTCAGCGAAATACTTCTAATTTATTTTCCCAAACCACCTGGAGCCGCAAAATAAGGACTAAAGAGCCGCATGCGGCTCCGGAGCCGCAGGTTGCCGACCCCTGACATACAATACAGTAACCTTCTCTGTGTTACACCTGCCGTTTCTCCGATATGTTGCTGAAGCTGTCCACCAAACTCAGCTCAGTATTTCCAACGTGAATGAAACAAGCACAAGATGGTTTAGCAAATAAAGTATGTCCCGTATGCTTCCTTTAGTTATTCCAAAAGAGCCTGACCATTAAATCAGGTTGGCTCGGGCCCGTCAACCATTTGTGGCCAGACGTTTTTAAGAATGGGTGAAAGAAGTATCAGCACAATCATATAAAAATCATAATTCTGCTGAAGTAACCATAGAAAAGTTTCAGCACAAGCATACTGAGAGCACCCAGAATAAAAACACTCATTATGCAGAATCATGACTGTGTGTGTGTAGAAGTCATGGCTGTGTGAGGTGGAGATGATTGGTTTCACCACAAAATATTGCTTGTTGCTAGTGATGAAGAAAGAAAGGTATTCATTGCGTAGTATAATTCCAGCATTTACTCTGAATCATTCTTCCCAAACCATGCCTGTTAAGCCCATTTCTACCCTGTCACTCTTCATCCGACTTTAACTGCAATTTTTGTATAAAATAACGATGCTTTTGTGTTTAGCTTTGACAGATTTTCAGCCATGTTACATGACAGGCATTAATTTTACCTGAGCTCCTGTGACAGGGTGGGACAAACCTGCCCAGATATCTAAGAAATTCACATCATAACATGTAATTAGCGCATGATCTTGTAACTCATACTTCACTGCAGACTGAACAAATTTATACCATGAAATAGAAAATTCCATGTTGGGCTGTGATCAAGTATCTTAAGTGTTTTCCTGGAATGAGCCAAATATTTGATGCTGCCTCCTCAGTGAATAAAGGACCTCAAGAGTTTTTCTGAAGCGCCTTTAAATTCAGCAGAGAATAACTCCGGCGTCTTTTTTAGGAAAAGATTAGTGCCAGCAGAGAGGCTTCATTAGAAGTGCTGAAACCTGATGCTGTCGCTGCTCACACTGAGCTGCTGAAATCACAAAGAAAATTACTGCTCAGAATAAATTAATTAAAATGAAGGATTTGTTATGCACAAATTCAGTGGCTTGAAATGAAGATGCTAATAGAACTGACAGTGTGTTTGCTGTAAATCTATAAATATAAATTCATTAGCAACACCACTGTGTTCTCCATCCACGCTGAACTGGACTCAGTTTGATAGATTTCTGAAAAATAAATATAATCTGTGCCGGCACTAATGGCTTGAGCTTCTTCATAAGGCAGCGAGGAACAAATTGAAATAATTTACGGCTGTAGGGCTTTGAAATATTCCACATGAAGCTGGGACACCGGAGACATCTCAGCATGTAGAGGATGCATTTGTTCCCTCCAATAAAACCACGAAAGAAGGCGAGGAGGAAAACTGCTGTAACATTACTCGGCGTCTGTTTAACTCCTAAATTCTGAATCAGAATTATGAGTTCAAACAAAAACTGTATCTTGCCTGAGCACCATGGATTTGTGCTCTCAGTCAGCACCTCCTCCTCTGGCTCTGTGCACACAGGAGGAGGGTCCCTAAACGATCTGAAGCCATGAGCAGTGTAGTCGAGTACTTCTTAATTAACAGCTTATATTTACTCATATGCTTCGAGTGTTTTATGCTGTTTTAAAATTTGGGGGGCATCCGGGGGTATTGTGTCCTTGCAGAAAGACAATGTGGCTGGGACTGAAGAGACTTATGAAGGTGATAAAAGGGAATTTTTCTTAAAGAGGATAAATTACGCTGATGCATCCACAGCTTCCCTGTGTTTATGTGGAGACTCCTGCTGCAGTCAGTAAGCCCAGAAAACTGTTCTCCAGAAGAAACATCTGGACCTGCATGTGTGTGCCGACTCAGCAGGAACAGGATGAGAAATGTTCAGGTTGTACGCTCACCTCTCACCCTATGATAGCTGGGATAGGCTTTGGCTCCCTGAGGCACCTCGATAGATAAGAGGTTAAGGAAGTGGATGGAGGGATAATTATTTGAAAGCAATATCGAATGCCTGGGAGCCTAACTGCATTACGTTTCCAGACCTTTCTACCATAAACTGAGAGAAAAGGTAGCGATAGATGCTGGAAATGAAGCAAAAGCGTCCCATCAGTGCTGAAACAAACCCATGATTCTGCCTTAGAATCACAGGCACAAATGACGGTGATACACAGAACAGAAATCACTGCAGTTAATGATGGCGTCGCCCTCCGTCAACACATCTGTCCCAACACCCCCCCTCCAAAATCAACAAAGCTCTCTCTGTTGTGTTAACTCATTTTATTACACTGTAACGGCAGTAAAAAGTGTGACATACAGGCTCAAGTCACTAAACACACAGCGCGAGCAGCAGCAGTGCTTTCAGCTTGTATGTGGCGTCTTCAGAAGGCCACGTGTGTCAGTCCCCTCAGGCAGCTGCTGCTGCTCTGATCAACAATACTGTGGCAGAACAAAGGATGCCCCCCTCCTCTTTAGTGTTAGAGGAGGTCCTTCCTTCCTTCAGGGTTTTCTCAGCTGTCTGGATGTTCTGGTTTGTTCTGGATCGCACAAACCAAAGTTGAAAATGGCATAAATAAGAGCAAACTCCCCGAGGTTGAGGGATAAAGGCTACAACACAGAAATCCTCTTAGGTCAGAATGAATTTTCAGCATCATGGCATCACCTGTTTCTGACAGATTACCTCTCCTTTGGTTAGAAATGAAAATACTGGGTCAGTGAGGCGTCTATACGCATCGAACTTAACGATGACAGATCCAAATGTCGAAGCCCAACATGTCTTTTCTCTCTTGTATTAAGTCCCAGTAGAAGCAGGGTGTGGGAGAGTCAGGCCAGCATGACGTAGTTCTCGGCGATCTCCAGGACGTAGAGGTTGGAAAGTCCCGACGGGTCCTCGTTCTGATGCGTTTCTAAAAGGACCATCCTGCAGTGAAAAGGTCACGTGTCAAGCACTGATCAGCACAAAAAAACACAAGTTCTATTAAATAAGACCTGAAACTACCATTTGAGAAGATAAACATCAGGAAAGTGTTTACTGA
Organism: Oreochromis aureus; assembly: GCF_013358895.1. NCBI lineage: Eukaryota > Metazoa > Chordata > Actinopteri > Cichliformes > Cichlidae > Oreochromis > Oreochromis aureus. The sequence goes on along the minus strand of NC_052955.1, from coordinate 5,210,574 downwards.
GGTCACAAATTAAGTTAGCAGCAGCTTCAATACACTCAGACTCACCCCCTGCTGGCCAATAAGCAGAATGCATGCTTTAATTTATAAAGTACTTATTGTAGGTAACTGCGTTTAAAATACTTTAAAACCTTCCAAACTGAATGAAAGCAAATTAAATCAACAGGATGGGACTTTAACTCCAAAACATCCATGTATGCACACATTAACTAAAGTTCAGTTAAAATAGGCCCAGGCAGTACTTTATTGTTATGCTCATTTGTACCACATGATGGCGCCTGTGAGTCAGTGTAGAATCCAGTTTGCCCTGAACTGTGCCTTTAGGGTGCAACCATCCTTTATATACAGTCTAGACTGCAGATGCTTTTTTTAATCCACAGAAAATTCAAAGCGAGGACATGCTGTACCTGTCGGACTGCACGAGTCTGTGGCTCTTCCTGTGGTCCGTGATTTCCTCCAGCATTTCCGTGAAACCTTTTCCTTTCCTCAACCAGCCGTGACGCCACACTGCCAACAGCGTGTCATCAAAATACACTGTACAGACAAACAAGAGTCAGTGCTGAGCCTTCAGTGTCTGTGATATTCACCATAACCAGGGTCTCACTCCTTCCTCTCACCTATAGATTCAACATCTTGAGAGAAGATGGTCTCAGAGTGCTGCGTTCTGCCGCTCTTAAACTCCCCATCAAGACCAACTATTTGTACCGACCCTGTGGAGGAGAGAGGGGCAGTGTTTGTGTTAGAATATCTCTGTGGAAATATGAAGGTAGACAGCATTATGGTGCTCAAATCATAATGAGGAGTTAAAATAGTCCTTAGGCAACATAATAAATATCTGGAGCTGTTTTCAGGTTAGTCAGACTGTCAAAAATAAGGCCTGACCGAAAGTAACAGAGAAAGGCTCAAAATTTCTTTGTATCTGAGCTTTTAAGACAAATAAATTATCAATATGCAGAATCAACACTGTACCATAACATCATTATAGCAGTGCTCTCCTTAAGAGTGCGGACAGGTTAATATGAATGCCAAAACCAAGACAACCACTCAAAACTGGCTTCAAAGGCGAGTTATCTGCCATCTTGGTCGCTTTTAACAAAATGAACAAGTTGCAATCCAGCTGTGTCAGTTTGCACAGATGGGAGCATCTTGACTCAACGTGCTGTATCTGGTTATAATCCTAATCGAAATGAAGGTTGCAGAGAGCCTTCGTCATTCTGCAATTAAGAGTTTCTGTATCTGATTTACAACAGATTTGTGATTTTGTTTGATTTGATTAATGCTGATCACAGTTAATTATTCCATATTACAGATGTGATTTAAATTCCAACCTGATCCCATTCAATCACAAACTAATCACAGACTGTTTGCTGGTTTTCTGCCCTTTCATTGGCATCTTGATGCACGAAAGTCACAGTGAATACAGGGAGTAGTCACAGTGATGGTACTCGACTCCAAGTAAACATTTCAAACCCGACAAGATTACACGTGCACTACACAGAGGCACAGTAATTTTGATCGTGCTGGTTTTGGTTAATAAACACCCACATGGCAACAGTCAGAACTGTAACAATGAAGTTTTAAAGTGTGAGTTCAAATTCAACAAACGCAGGCCTCTTTCTGAAGACAACGAAGTTTAGTGTGATACTTACTTTCCAAGAGGACGAGCAGCGAGTTATTGTCCAGCTGGTTTACTTGGACTACTTCTGGACATGGCCTCTCTGTAAGAGCACGCAGACACCACCACCATTAACAGCAACAACAACAACAGCTGCAGCAGCAGGGATTCAGACTTCACGATAAACACTAATGTGTTTCTGATAACGAGGCGTCAGCTTACCCAGACCCGTGTTGGTGAACCAGGATGTGTTGGAGTTGAGGTTAATGTATTCTACATAGACCGGATGGTTGGAGCTGGGGCCTCGAGAAACACCGATACACACCATCGGGTATTCCTGCTGGGGCACCACCACCATCTCAAACACCCGCAGAGGGCTGGGCAAAGGGAAGTCGAAATGCTGCAAGCATGAAAGAGAAAAAAAATCAGGAGTTTAACGTCTGTTCGCTTGTCGGCTGAAGGAGCGGCTAACAAAGCAGATCGTTACGGTGTTTTGTTTGAGGACTTATAACCTGCAGCCTTTCAGCCACACAGAAGGAGTAACCGAGGACACCTGAGTCTGTTCTCCAAACCATAACCATTTTATGGTTCGAGGTCTCTAACTCATAAATTTAATGGAGACAATAAAAAAGCTTTGTGTGACCGCAGGCAGTCATTTTATAAGCTGCTGTCAATGTTAACAGCCCACTAAAAAAAATTAATTCAAAACAGAAACACGTTTAATAAAAGCGGCGTGACCGTGGCATCGTTTCAGGTACATCTCAGATAATCACGTAATCTTTCTTGTGTTTTCTTCGTGTCAATAGATTTCAGCGTTAACGGGTTTTCCCATCTCAGCAGGTTTACAGTTTATTCACCGCAGGTTCGGGGAAGGGGAATTTATGTGGCTGAAACCTACTTTTCTGTGGCGCTGCTTGAATTATTTCATATTAAAATGCTTCTGTACATCCTGTGCATGTTACACTAACTGAACATAACTGGAGACAATAAATAAATCAAATAAAACCAACTAGAAGCTACATCAGGAGGTGTTTAAGGGTCCTAATGCTTAAAATTTGTGCATCAAGCATTAAAATTTCAGCAGCAATAACATCTATGCATGATGGGGAAAAAGTATAGTGCAGTAGCAGGCTTGTTTAACTTTGTGCTGGATGCCAAACCAGTAAAAGTCTCTAAATCTGGTGAGTGAAATCAGTCTATAACATGTTACACAGCAAGTATTTCTGTCACTGATTTTGCTCTTCTGAGAAGTGAAAACACAGAAAGGACAGAATGCTTTCCTTAGTAATTCACGTTTGACACACGTACCTTAATCAGCATGAACTTGTGCATGGGCTCGTACCACTGCAGCAGCACCACACTGGACTCCAAAGCACAGCACAGGAAGGCACAGCCTCGCTGCATGTTCCCTGCTGCAAGACGCAGAAACAAGCAACAGATTTCAGCTGGTTTTCACTCAGAACTGATCTCCATAAACATGCACAGGAATCTGCATCCTTTATTTTTATTATTAATATTTTAAACCTCGTCAAACAGTTAAGATGAGACATTACAGGGAAAAAACGTTTTTATCTCATGCACTGGTCAGTTTTATGATTATGGTCAGCAACAACACTCATGTAGATGCCCAAAGTACACCAAGACGATATCCACACCATTACACTTACACCCTGAACTGTTTATACAAGACAAGATGGATCCATGCTTTCACGTCGGTAACACCAAGTCCGATTATTTTAGCAAAAAACAAAACTTGTCGGGTCACGCAACGTTTTTCAATCTTCTCTTGTCCAGTTTTTCTGGCCCTGTGTGAATTTTAGCCTCAGTTTCCTGTTCTTAGCTGACAGGATTAGCAACGGTGTGGTCTTCTGCTGCTTCAGAGATGCTCTCCTGCATGCCCCGACTGTCACAAGTATGATCATTCTCCTCTGATCTCTGGCATCAACGTGGCATTTTCTCCCATAGAACTGCTGCCAACATATCTTCTATTGTTTTGGGCTGTACTCTGTGAACTTTAGAGATGGCTGTGTGGGAAAATCCCATCAAATCGGCGGTTTCTGAAACACTCAGACCAATCTGTCTGTCACCAGCAACCACGCTGCATTCAAAGTCACTTAAACCACCTTTCTTCCCCCTTGTGATGCTCAGTTTGAACTTCAGCTGGTTTTCTTGACCTTGTCTACATGCCTCAATGCAATGAATTGTGACCGAATAGATCGTTTCATGAACCAGAAGTTGAACAGGCCTACCTAATACAGTGACCGAAGAGTTCAGATTAGCATTTTTAATGAGATAACAGCTCATTTCCAAACTGAAAATGTTAAAACACTTAGTATAACACTTCAAAAAACAAAAGTTTATTTTCTAAGTAATCACCTGCAGAGGTTTGATGTAAAGAATTTTAATGAAAAGAGCTTTAAAAGAAGTTTTAAGACTGAAATCTTCACCTCAGCAGCATTTTCCAGTTTTACATTTAGACAAACTTTAAGAAAACCTATCACGATTTCTCTAATTTAATAATTTAGTTGGTGTAGTTTCATGTTTTACACTGTTCCCCTGTGGTGTTTCCCCTTTAGGGGATGTAGAGAAGTGAAATAGAAACTCTCACACAAAACCAAGTATCGAACTACGCCTGAACAGAATCTGTTCTCACCGACTGAGCAGGTCCTGCAGCCTTTGGTGTCGGGTATTTTAGACGTCACCGCACATTTTCTAAACACAAAAAAGCAGAAAATCAGCGTTTAAATGGGACGAGCGGATCTTTCAATCACGACTGAAAATTAACTGCAGAGAAACTTAGTGTGGTTGTTACCTAGGCAACAGTCTGTGAGTTGGTAAGGCGCTCATCCTATGGTCTTTGCGCGCCTGTTCGTGCAGCTCCTTCAGCATGTGGGAGTGAAGCTGCGACGATTTACCTGCAAACACAAAATCAGACGCACTTCATGAACTGATCTGCAAACTGTTTACAGACTCTGACATCACCAGACCTGAGATCAAATCCACTAAATGCACAAAGTCACAGCACTACTCACTTATTTGTCTGGTAACTTTTACCAACAATCACATTAAATGTTTACATGAGACATCAAAAGGACAAAGCATCAGGTAAAAGTGTAAAATTAAAAAATAAAGAGATAAAATTGAGGCTGACAAGACAGCCTTATTTCAATTCAGATTTTAACAGTTTCAGACTGGACATGTTTAACTAAACAGATCAAACTAGTTCCAATAAAACCGAACAAAAAGGCAAAGAGAGAAGGTAAAAGCAATTAATGAAAACATTCAGAGGTTTTAATGTAATCAAAGGTTCTTTGACCCATTTAATTAAAGCATGTCTGTGGGTCTACCAGCAGCTTGCTAATGTGTTCTTTAAAGTGGACCTATTACGCCTTTTCCTTATTTTGTGGCATGTATGCTGTTACAATATCAGATATTCATGTTAAACATGGCTGACATCTCAAATACTTTTCAAAATGGTTTTGAAAACAAATGTTTGCTTTGCACTTTTTTTCAAGTTTAACAACCACCGGGTGAACAGTTAGCAAGTGTTTGCAGACAGGTTGGCATCTTCCATGCAACCTGCAGCAAGGATGTTTTAGTGTAGCACTCTAGCAACTGCCAGCACGCTCCAGCCACCACTGGCCAAACAGTGGAGGAATATGCATTTTTCACTAGTGACTGCTAATCGCCGGAGTCGTTACAGACTGGTCTCTAGGCCTGTGTGACTGAAGCATAAAACCTTGACTGTACTCTGTTGTGCACACATACAGCTGGAGACCCGACGGCTGAGGAGTCATTCATCCTCATCTTTTAGTTTCCTACAAGACTGCTCAAAGAAGTCCTACCATTAATTAATGCTTTAATCTTAAATATGGTAAACCTATCTCTATTAATCGACTATGTACCACAGGCCTTCAAGCTGGTGGTAGTTAAAACGTTACTTAAAAAGCCATCACTTGACCCAGCTGTCTTAGGTAATCACAGGCCAATCTCAAACCTTCCTTTTATCTCAAAATTACTGAAAGCGTAGTTGTAAAACAGCTAACAGATCATCTGCAGAGAACTGGCTTGTTTTAAGAGCTTCAGTCAGGTTTCAGCGTTTGATACTGTCGACCATAATATTCTATTAGAACATGCTGTAGGTATTACAAGTACTGCGCCGCAGTGGTTTGTATCATATCTATCTAATAGACTCCAGTTTGTTCATGTAAATGCAGAGTCCTCTTCACACTATAAGGTTAATTATGGAGTTCCACAGGGTTCCTTGGTAGGACCAGTTCTTTTTACATTATACATGCTTCCTTTAGGCAGCATTATTAGAAGGCATAGGATATATTTTCACTGCTATGCAGATGATACCCAGCTTTATCTATCCATGAAGCCAGATAACACACACCGATTAGTTAAACTGCAGGAATGCCTTAAAGACATAAAGACCTGGATGGCCGCTAACTTTCTGCTTCTAAATTCAGATCAAACTGAGGTTATTGTACTCGAAAACCTTAGATAGAAATGAGTATTGAGGTCCACTTCCAGCAACAAGTGTGAGTCATATTACAGACAACCAGCTAAATGAGGATCTGCTTTACCTGATACAGACATGAGGACGTTGTTACTGGTGTACACCCAGGTACACTTCCCAGGATACAACTGGAAGAGAAAGAAGAACCAGTCATTCATTCATTCATTCATTCATTCATTCATTCATTCATGTAATAGCTTGTCAGCTTTTTTATATTCAGGCCACTTACGGAAAAGCCTTTTTGATAAAGTGCGAGTCTATTTTTATTGAAACATGCAGCTCTAAACAGATTCCCCACAACTTCACAACTCTGGTGGAGATCATCGATTGAAAAAGGGTGACGTAAACTGCACTTAACTTGGAGAGAAGAAGGAAGGAACTAACTGAAATACCACATTAATGAGGATAATAATGGTAACAGACGCACACACACGATGCACTGATTTAAACCAGGTTCTGCTTTTTGCCCATTTAGCAATATTTATCCTTTTTTAGTCACAGACACTGTATCAGAATACTTTGAAGGCTTAGGAGTTTATTATTAATGTTCACAACAAGAGAACTTAAACTGAAAATTCAAACTTGTTTGCAGCCAGAAAGCAAAAGCGCAAAGAATAAAGTTATTACGAATCTATATGGAGCTTGTTTGGGAAGGAAAGTTTTTACTTTGCACTGAGATCCACCAGACACTGATTACCAGAGAACTGGCTGGTACATTTTATACCTGTTGATCTCCTGCACTGGTCAGGTATGCAGCACAAGTTACCGTGGGGAATTACCAGAGTAAGAAGTGAACCACTATAGATAAAACCTCATCAAAACCTCATAAAACCCTGAGGTTAACCTGCTGAGCCCCAAAGCCTGCTCTGTAGCACAGGCCTCTGCATGACTACTCAAGGAGTACAATCAGGCTAAAACGACACTACCAACTAAACCAAACCCAACAGTCTCTTTTAGGGTCACTTGAGTCTTTTTGCCTTTTTTGAAAACCTTGTTAAAGTAGATAAATGGCCTACCAGCTCCATCGTGGCCTCAGAGCCGTTGAGGTTCAGGGTGTAGATCCCTTCCTCTGCCCCCAGGATCAGATGCTGGTCTGAGGGAGGGACAGCAAGCACAGGCAGGTCAGACAGAAGTTTGTTAAGGTGGCAAAGTGGAGAATTTTCTGTGCTCGAGTTACTGTCATACAACCTTTAGAGGTGGGGTTCTCCCAGGTCGTGGAGCAGTTTATTTTAAGAGGACAGCCATGAAAGATCTTTTTAAAGTAGACCTGCAGAAAAAAAGAGAGAGAGAGAGGGAGGGAGGGAAAGGCATTAAATTATTCACGCTGTCCTCTCTGCAGTAGACATGATTTCAAACCACTGAAAGAATCTTACAAAACAAACACCTACAACACGCCCACTGAATGGTTACTCCTTCAGCGCTAAAGGTCGAAGAGGTTTTAAGACCACAGGATCACAGAGGAGTGACATTTAGAGAAGGAAAGCAAAAGCAACTGTGGAATAAGAACCAAATGTACCACGAAGTCTGAGTTTTACTTCACCTATAAATGTTATTACTCTATGTAGAAGCCTTTCAACATTTCATCTCAAGTAAACTTTAGTTTATGTGGCGTTTACATGGATGTGATGACGTGTTACTTGCACACATTTTAAGCAGTTTTATTTTGCACCATGCTTGCTATTTGTTTCCTATATTATTTTTTATTAAATTCTTTTAACAGGTCATATTTTGCTTATTTTTATTTTATTCTTGGGCTTTCTCTAGAGTAGCTTTGCATGATTCACAGCTCAAAATAACCCTTATTTAGCATAACCTGGTGGCTTTGATGCAGCCTTTTAGGCCCAGGAGTTCTGCACCATTTTTAAATGAAAATCGATGCTTTTTAAGATGCTGATTTCAAAAAAATATTCAGGCCTGCTGGGAGTGACCTCCCTGCTTTCTGCCTCTCCTTTTCTCACTTTGCCTTAAACAGTGAGGAATAAACAATAAAAGGCAAAGAACCGAAAGGGCTGGGTGGGGTGCTGCACACATCACTGCATTCTCAGAATACGGTGTTCCAAGTGTGCGTAACCATTCAAGCCACAAGGAGGTGGCATCCCCTTCAGCTGAAGAGTTCCTGTGTCTTTATTCTGATTTCTGATTGGCTGCATTTAGTTAAACAGAAGGCTCGAATACCTCTTGTTTGTCTCTGAGCAGGAGCAGCGAAAACTATCTGAATCTGAGTGTTTAAAGGAGTCTGAAACGTGAGCTTTTGCCTCACAGGGACATACTTGCATGTAAGCCAAACTCATTTTTTACAACTTTGTCCATATTTAATAGAAACATCTGCCAAAGTAACATGTATGTCTATATGACAGGAACAAAGGAAAAACATAAAAGGTCCCCTTTGAGTTTTAACACTCGTCTATAAAATTGCAAGATTAAAATTCTAACGATGAATTTATGCTGTTCATCGCTTTGCTTGAAAAATAAACTTCAAACATCAAAAATCTGAGACGCTCAGCCAAAGAGCTGATGTACAGGGAGGAGAAACTCACAGGAGGTTTCTTCAGGACGGGGCTGGCACACTCAGGATGATCCTGCAAACAGAAAGAAAAATATGATGATGACGATAACTGTGTCAGGATGCAGTCGCACTGTGAGGGAGCAGAGAAGATGTGGATAACTGGGAATAAGGAAATGGGAAGATGTGCGGCTCAGTTTGCTCCATGACTGTCAGAAAAATTATCTTCTGCCAGGCTGTCACTGAACTTTATCTCTGCTTCCTCAAAGGGGGTCATTTGTTCTGATCTGGACATTATTTCTGTGTGTTCTGGACACAGTTCTTCTAAGAAGTGGACGGGCACAATGTTACACTGTTGGAAAGCGCAAAAGTGTAGAAAACCCCTTTAAGAAATGTCATCTTCCCCTCGTCTTACCTTTGTTGTTGGCTGCCGTCTGCGTATGCCTTTAGGGGGAAGTTCAGGAGGAAGGAGGTCTGGTGGGGGCTCATTAAACTGGAGAGGTAAGGATGCAGGATCTGGAACACACACACAGGATAATAAGAAAATGGACTGATAATTTGCACGTCATATAAAATATGCTTCGATATTAATGTCTTGCTGCTACAGCTCAGTTGGCTGAGCAGGTGACTCGTGCAGAAACACTGCAGCACATTGGACGCTCACCTGAGTGTCGTGTAGTTCGTGGTTGTGGTGTGGGCCGGACATGCGTCCCGCTGGACGTCCTTATGAGCGGGGTCGGGGCGCACAGAGAGGTCAGCTTTCTTGTTCGATCGTCTTCTGCCGCCATGCTTTCCTCTGAGCTGGTTCGTTGTTTGGGCTGCACAAAAAAAAAAAAAAATCAGGCACAAAAGACTTTTGGTAAAATGACTGATGAGTGTTTTCTGCAGTTCTCATCTTTGAATCATAATATTTTAAAGGGAGATCTATTATGCCAGCTTCCATGTCTATATTTTTTGGCTATATAAAAGTAGCTTTGCATGATCAAAATAATCCTTATTTATCTGACACTTGGTGCAGCATCAGTTCAGCGTCTGTCAGAAACGAGCTGCTTTAGGCCCTCCCCCTTTAAGATAACTTTCTTTTGATTGGCTGCCGCTCGCAAACAGATGATTTGAATGGTAGGCGGGTGGAGTCTATGCCCAATAAGATCATGTCAAGGACATTCCCATTCTGTGACATCAAACAGAGCCAAGAATAGAAAAAACTGTCTGAAACCGAATGTTTAAAGCAGCCTGTTATTTGTAAAGTTGCTCACTTTTATTATAAGAAACTTTGGCCATGTTTAATATGAACATCCATGCCTGTAACAATGTGTTTAGACAGAAAACGAGAAGAAACATAATAGATCCACTTTAAAATATCACTCTGAGTTTACACAAAGACACAGAAAAACCAGAGAGCGCCTCAGCGCAAGTTCAACAGACCACTAAATAACTTAAAACTGTGCAAGAGGTCCAAAGAGAACCGAGAACTGAGCTGTGAAACAAAACTCTAACTGCACACAGCGCTGTCTATCTGTCAGGGTTTTTTTTTTAATCCTGTCAGGCTTTTTAATTCCCTTCTAAGATAAAATTTACAAAATAAAAACTAAGTAATCGCATGTTAAATTCAAGCGTTTACATGAAACAACAAACAGCAATCCTTAATAATCACCTTTGGAGGAAGAGGCGGCGGCGTTTCATCAGGTGGCATTATGAACCTGTCGGCAGAGAGAGTGTCGGTTCAGTCTGCTGCGTTAATGATGGGAATAAACTTCACATTAATACGTGTGTGTTTACTGGGCTTACCCAGGAGGCTGTATCGTAGGGCTGAGGACAGACAAACAGAGACAGAGTCAATGCAATTCACTGAAATCACTGATTACTGCATACAGAGACAAACTCGGCTTTTTGGTTCACCTCCGCTGAAATACGGTTGTTTTTGAGATATATAGAATTACGTACTGAGATTATTGGTGCTAATTGGTTAAACTGAGAGAAGACAACCACAGCAAACTTTTGAAAGTCCTGCAACCTAAACTGGGTGAAGAACGGCCGAAAGTCAAATTTTTTCCATATGACCTGGAGGAAGATACTACTGTTTGTACCGGCCGTCACACAGACAATAATCTGTCTCTACCTCAGAGGACTAATGTGAAAAGCTCTTTGCAGTCTTCACTGCGTGGAAACGCAGACAAACAACAGTCTGTTCTTTCTCACTTAGGAAACTGTGTGATGTTTCTTACATGTCCACATCATCATAGTCGTCGTCTGATTCTGAGTCCTGGTCCCTGCAACAGGAAAAAGGCAGACAGATGCAACATTTTAATAACATACTGGCTTTAATGTGACTGTGGGACTGATATGTGACCTGCATACCCTGGTGGGCTCTTGCTGCTGTCACTCGATCCCATCGACAGTCTTAACTGTAAAAAAAAACAAAAAAAACAACAGACCCAAAACCAGATTAGAAAGTGTGCAAATATCCAGATGTACAAAAACCAGGAGCTAAAATGGGAAACATGTTCATGTCATGGAGATGAATACAGATTATATGATCAACATTTTGCCTCTTCTTCAGGTATAAATGATCAGTTCTCCTTGTAACTGAAAGATCTTTATATAAATACATATAAAGTATGTTTTTAACAATGTACATATGGATGAAGAACTTGTATGCATGCATATTCAGCACATATAATGCATGTGTGCCCTCTAATATAAACTCACCGTTACAGTCGGTGAGTCGGTCTTCGTGGGCCTCTGAGTGTAGATCTGATTCACTGGGCAAAAACAAAAAACACAAGAATTTTTTTCCCCACAAAGAAACTTAAACAGCATCAAGCAACAGGACTGAGACAGAAGATTAGCGAAACACTCTGTGACCACAGCTAACAAGGCAAAAGCCGAGAAAATGAAACTATGAGAAGCACAAACATTCACACGTCGGCCAAAGATGTGTTTCAGGATCTGTGGGAACATTTTATCAGAGGTCCAACTTATAGGAGGTTAAGTTTTGATCCAAATCTGCATGATGACATTTTTGGAAGGATTCTTGACTCTTGTGAGATTTGTGAAAAATGGACATATGTTGTCATATCTTCATAAAGACACAGAATGATAAGAATAGGAAGGATCCAGGCACCTCGTTTTGATATTCTCAGGGAAATTTAAACCTAATCTGGATCCTGAGACACAATTAATGCAGTGTGGGGGGAATTTTCAGCCTTGGTGGAGGTACTGAGTCTTGGACTGCTCTGGCTTTTCTATGCACAGTATAATGTACGTAGCAATGTACTTCTTGTGAGTTGTAAATGTGCACATTTTCTTTGTTTACCAAAGAGGAAATGATTCCTGGAAGGGAATACTTGGGAACAAATGATAAAATAAAATATTTCAAAGTGAAATATTTTTGTTTTCTTACAGCTTATGTCAGAGTTGGTTCGTCCCGCTCTGTTGTGTTTGTTGATGGACTGGATTCTCCTTAATGATCCAGGAACAATCACCTTAAATCACAGCAAAACATATGATTAACCCCAAAACATGAAACATCCGTGGCTGGGAGCGCCACACAGACAGAGAGCTTCATCAGTCTGACCTCCATCTCTTCATCGTCTGTGACCAGGCAGCTCTTCAGTTTCTCAGGGTGTCGGTACTTCTCCAGCAGGTCCAGGGTCAGCTCCTGGTTCAGGCACTGATGGGTCAGAAAGGTGTGCTGCAGAGAGGAGAGATACAGACATCAGGACAAGCTAGCAGAAAAAGTAAGAAAGCAGGCAATTCTTTATGGTTTGAAACCTGCACCAGGTCTAACCACGTGTGACACAGGAAGTAATCATGGTTGTGTGATGGAAAAATCAAGAGGGAGGGGCTTATTTGCATGTGTAAAGGGTGTAAAGCTAGTGTGTTGTATAATGGCAATATTGAGCTTTACAACACATCACAAATTTAGCGTGACGTGGCATCTTCCACAGCACATTGTATGTTTTGAGACTTTTTAAGGAGCCGTAGACATCGTGTGATCAGCCTGATGCAGAAATAACACAAAATCAACCCAAAGACAATCACGTGAGAGTGAGCGCTACTGACTGTGAGCATCTTGGTGGCGCTCGGTCTCTTCTTGGGGTTCCTCACCAGCATGGCCTTCACAAAGTTATAAAAATTGGATGACCTGAAGACGGGAGACATGTGCAAGGTCAAGAAAATACAACACTCGCTGCACACGCAGTATTTATAATGTTATCTGACGAGCAGAGCTTACGTTATGTTAATATAATGTTTAAGCATACAACGATTCAAGGCTGCACCTGATGATGACGAGCTGATTACATATAATACATGCTTCAGTAGTGCTGCAGGCTTTTAGTTACCATTTTGACTTGTCCTTCAGTTTAGGAGGCTGGTAGCCGCTCTTGGACATGAGAAACAACACTCTACAGGAGGAAACAGAGTCAACAGAGCACAGCATTAAAACACACAGAATGACTTATAGTGTGTTTGTTTGAGTCAGCTGAGGGTGTGTGAGTAACCAGGTACATGTGGGTGGTGGAAACACTCGATGTTTTCTATGAATGTCAGCATGCGCACGCAGCACGCTCGGCTGTGTGTCCACATGCATGCCGATGTACCGAGGGGAAACATTTGAGGTGAGTGGCAACGTGTATCACGTGCACGCATGTTTCCAGACGTCTTGAGAAAGATCTGCAGAGCATTTTTATTGCACACGCACGTGTGTGATTGCAACAAGATAACAGCTCAATACGTGAAATCCTCGGTGCGTCTTTTATGGAATATTTTTCCTCCTGCAGTCAGTCGATATGCTCTGACTGCAGGTAAGCGGTGAGCCCTGTGAGAAACCTGTAAGATGTGACTGATACGACTGCGTGATGATACGACTACAAACCCATGATGATGAGAAGTGAACCGGTTTAGTGATTCGACTCGATGACTTCACATCTCTCACTTGCCTTAACAAAAAAAAAGCACCATGCCTTTATCTTTAACACCAGCGACTTCCTTTCAACTTGGACTTTTTCAGCTTCCTCTGCTTTGCAGGAACCTGCAGCAGAGATGCAGACAGCCTCCTTTTTTTTTTTTTTTTTAAGCCTGCGACAATATTGCTTCTGGTGAAGTTCTCACCGATGAAATTGTTCTCTGAAAACTGTTTCTTACCCACAATGACAAGAGATATTTGGCCTTAATTTTTAGGAACAATGAGAAACATCTGAAGGCGTCTTCAGATACGTCTGTTTCAAAACGTGACATTAAACATACACTGAGTCTTTTACCGCGGTGTTGGACTGTTTGTGTGAGCTCTACTGAGTTTGAGGTGCAGAAGCAGCTCATAGTGAAGGATTTCCTCTGCGTCAAATGAGCGCGATTAATATTTATTTCCACTTAGGTTTGAATTTTTTTATGAATTCAGTTTAGTTTCAGTTAGTTTCACTTTGTTGTGTTAGTTTTTGTTGCAAGTTTAGATCTTTTTTGCATCCATCCAGAAAGTGCTTTAGTCGTGTGTATAGATGTATTATTTGTAAATTAGCAATAAATGTAAGTACATTACAGAAATGGGTCTATTATGGTATGTTATACCATATATATATGTAAATCTGAGAAGTAAAATCAGAAGTTCAGAAGAAGCATCACAGCAGAAACACGGCACCTCGCAAAGGCAGCAGACTCTCAGTGACATTTAAGTGTCAGCAAACACCAAAGCCTCGTCAGGCCCAGGCGGGCTGTCACGTGACCAAAACTGAGGACATTATTTCTATATTTTAATTTAATTCGAGTTTTTTTTTCAGTAATATTGTGGTTTGATTTTTTTTTAAACTCTAGCTTTTGTTTTAATTTGAGTTATCGATGTGGACATCTGCTAAAGGCTTTTTACACGTGGCTTTAGTACACTATGACAACCTCAGTGCTTGCAGGATCAGAAGGTTCCAAATTCAGAGACTTCTGGTGACTTCACATCACTTTTCCCTGTTAGAAATATTCTCTAAAAGTCAGGCTGAAACGATGCTGGTATCTCGAGTGTGCCAGCAGAACGAGAGTTCAGCCTTCAGGATGAAATAAGATGAGATATGTAACGCCGTTGACAGCAAATGGAAAAAATATTGCCTCTGCAGAAGCATCTCTTCAAAGATCTGGTTAAGCAGGCATGCTGACTGCAGTGTTTTAAGGCCTCAGCTGTAAGTGCAGAAGAGCAAAATTTGCATGAACTGACCTGACCTTTACATACAAACCTGTGCATCAGGTGAAAACCGAGGTTAGTTATAGGAAAATAAAATAAAGAGTATTAAAGAAGCAATAATGTGATGAAAATTGCATTACCCTTAAATTAAATAAAGGAGAGGGACAGAGTCAGCGGAAGCAGTCGGACACGTGACGGAATCATCGGAATAACGTCTAAAATTCCTATTCTGCTCACAGATCAGGGAGTCAGAAAAGGGACTTCCTGTGTGACTGCATATAAACATCTCCAGCACTGACCTGAAATATTGTTATGGTAGCAACAGGAAACATCCTTGATGTGGTTAAATAAATTAAAGATGGAGGCTGCAAGGCCTCATAGTGTGTCTGTGTGTGGGTACAGCAGTGTACACGTGCTCGGACATGTGAGTCGTGTCTTTTGGTGTGCGTTTACCTCAGTGGGTGGACATCAAACATTGGAGGCTGCAGCTCTGCCAGCTCGATGGCTGTGATGCCCACAGACCAGATGTCGCAAAGTTCATTGTACCCGCCTTTAATCTCCACAGCTGCGACCTCTGGGGCCATCCTGAGGACAGGAGGGATACAGCAGCAAGTGTTTTAAACACAAATACAAAAGACAAACAAAGAGAGGAAAAAAAGGCGGGACAGTTACAATGATACAGACAGACTGTCACTGTGTCAGGTTTACACTGCACGCTTAATGAACCCACAGTAATGTGAATATCTATCAAAATAATTAATGCAGTGTCTTGCGGCTCCAGACATTTGACGTGGGGGTCGAATGAACCACATGGGTACACAGGTGGGTGTTTGCGGTTGTTCGAAGTTGCCTATGTAATTAGTAACTGCCATTACCACGAGGTCAGAACACCCACAAGGCATAAAAACAACATTAAATCATCCAAGAAGACTGCAGCGTTATAAAGGGCAAACGGTATAAAAGATTCTTGGCTAAAGCAGCATGAAGAAATGTCAGCGATACATGCCGTACGCTGTGCAGTGACTCAGTGTGGCCAGCCACAAGCTGTAGCGCCTTTTAATGGAACGTTAGACCGAGAGCTCAGAGCGGTCGGAAAGCAGCGAGGAGCGGAAACGCCGCAGCGAGACTAGCTCAAAAATCAGTAATTCAATTAACAATTAATCGTCACTGCTTTACATTCTCGATCGGACTCGAGCAGCGGCTGAGAAATGAAGTGCATGCACGGCCATGCAGTTCCTCTAATGGCCACTGAAGGCTGGTTCCAAAAGCGAGTTGGTCCTCATAGACAAACAACCCGGTACAAAAAGCTGTGCCTCTGCAGACAGAAACAAGTCTGGATTTTGCTTTACAGGCAGCGGTGTGATCAGTGTGGCTCCTTGGCTGCTTGACAGGTGT